>NC_142812.1:784974-828305 GCF_049724085.1 Artemia sp. Qi Xiang Cuo
TTCGCTAACGCCTTACTGGTGGCGTAAGCACCTTGATTTTTTAATGCTTTTGCAAAAGTAAATCCTGAAAAGTGATCTATAACCGAAAGAATACAAGTATGGCCTCTGCTGGAAACAGGCAAGCCTCCGCTGGTCTTATACATTGAAACTTACTGAAAATGAAAAGGGCACTTTTTGAGCGACTACCAGTCACTTTGGTTCCAGGTTTTACGCTGAACAAGATTCAGAAGAATTTTGACGGTAACAGTGACCGGGTATGCAGGTATATAGACCAATACGAAAAAATAAAAGAAATACTCGAAAAAATAAACTTTTGATTAGGGAAGTTTTTTACCCGCCAGCAAATCAAACCGGGGACAAATTCACAAATCACCAGATGAATACCGTGCCATAGTAAGGCGAAATAAATGATGGACATGGGGGGGGGGAAGTTTGTAAAGCATGTCGTCTAACGTAACTGTCCCCCACGCCGTAAAGAAATACTTACAAAGTATTACAGTTAACTTGGCCTGGGTTGTAGATGAACGGACAAATTTTATACAACCAACGAAGATCTTTCTTGTTCTCTGAGATGTCCCGTTGGCCGGTGCCCAATTGTTCACCTCTTCTTTGGTCAATTCCATTAGAAAAGTTTCTACGGAAACAAACAGCACAAATAAAATGGAATATACATAAAAAAACCAGTAACTGTGAAAATGATTAGGAATACATTTATATTTTTTCAGTAAAGTGCATATTATGTTCTTGCCTTGGGACGGCATGGGACGGCATAGGGGTTTTGAGCCCAACTTATGTTAATTTCTGCTCGTTTTGAGTTTGAATCGGTTATTTATTGTAATTTCTGTTTGTTTTGCGTTTCATTTATTTATCGATGCTGATTTGTGGTAGTTTCACGCTTGGTAGATTATTTTATTTTATTTTTGCTCATTTTTTGTTTAATGGAGTTCTTTACTTTTCTTTGGAAAACTTATTTTTTGGAAAAAGCTTTTTTAATTAATCTAAAATAAATATTCACATTAGAATACAAATAAAGCATAAAGTGTTACATATATAGTAAAAAGAAACACTCAATTTTGTAAAGGCTAATTACTTTTAATTACTTTTCTCTCTTTTTACTCTAAACATAATATGCCGCTTTAATAGAAACAATATGTTTCTTGCCGGAAATTTGTTTCGTCATCCTTTTCAAACTTAATCTAGAATATTTTTTAATCATTAACTGATTATTACACACTAAAAATATTTATACGTTGACTAGAAGTCAAAAATTTTATTTATATAATGTTAAATCACTATTTAAAATTTAAAGTTATTTCTAAAAATGAAAAAAATATAGTATATAAACAAGCGTTGTGTAATAACTTACACGAGCATTGTGAGATCAGAAAACTTAGATAGAACATTCAACTACTGGTTAAAACTTAAAGCTTTTAAAAAAATAAAACAGGGTATAGACTAGCATTGGAATTAATTCCGATTAGTGTTTTGTTAATTGCTTATAAAGTATTAATGTAGAATACTTCTTGAATGATACAAAAAGCAAAAAAAAAACAAAATTACTAAACATATTAATTCATTATATATATATATATATATATATATATATATATATATATATATATATATATATATATATATATATATATATATATATATATATATATATATATATATATATATATATATATATATATATATATATATATATATATATATATATATATATATATATATATATATATATATATATATATATATATATATATATATATATATATATATATATATATATATATATATATATATATATATATTTATATATATATATATATATAATCCTAGGTTCCCGATCATAGAAGTTGCAGTTAGCTCTCTACAAAGTTCCCATGGTGCATAGCGAATAACGCTTTCTCATCGAATTCATGTTATTGTTGCATGTCTCATGAATAAGCTTTGCTCGTTTTTGAGTTGTCATCTGAATATCCATGTCACGATAAATCAGCTGCATCACATCTGCTATAACCTGGCGTATGATTAAAATACAGAGACAAAACACGATGCCAAACAGGATGCCAACCTTGATTGTATGCTCCCAAACAGCCATAAAAGATTAAAAGTGATAAATGCAGTTTCCCCACCCCATTGACCCCATTCCCATTGAGCTTCTTTGTGTTGAAATAATGGGAAGGGTAATATATACCTTGACTCGTTTTTGTGGGGAAATTTATTAAATATATAGCTTCTCGCAGATTTGTTTTAGTTGAATCTTTGGGAGGATTCTTCTTCAAAGTAATATCGGGGGTTTCTACAGCTCTGTTCAATTCTTCCTGCAATGACAGGGGCCTTTCTATCGGTGTTGCAGGGGAAACCATATCGTCTGGAAATCTTTTGGGGGGGGGGGCAAGAGGTTGAAAGTCTAGCGGGGAAAATTTTGGTTTTTGGAGAGATCGTATAATCTAATTCTCCTGCGCTCGCGGATGAATAACTTTTTGGATCTTTTGGTGTTTTTATTTCAGGAAAAAATCCTGTTATTAGGGATTTTTTCTCAGGGATTAATACATTTTTCATTGCTAAAAATTCTTCACAATTTTCACCATCACTGTCATCTTGAGAATAATCTTGTTTAAAATTAAAGGGTTTTAGCTCTGCCAATCTTGATTTAGGGGGCTCATTTTCGGCATCTGACGAATCAGCGGAGGAGGGATGTGATACCCATCTTTGAGGAAATTTGGCTCTTTTTTATTCGGCTAACATGTGCCTTCTAAGGTCTTCTGCTATAGGGGTTCTCTATCTTAAAATTATAATCGTTATCGTACTTTTTTGACTATTCTGTAAGGTCCAGAATATTTGTTGGAAAGGTTTTTGCCTTCCGTTTTGCTTCGTTCTTTAGGTAGACGCAATCTCCTACCTTGAAATCTATACTCCCTTTTACTTTGGGTTAGTTTCTTAGCTCTTGGTTTATTTTACATTTTTTCAACTCTTGCCTCACTATTTTATAAGTTTTCCTCATCCTATTTATGAATTCTTGTTTGTAATCCTCCGAGTTATTATAATAATGCAGAGACTGAATAATCTCGAAGACTCTAAAATCACGACCAAAAAGTAAATAAAATGGATTATCTTTAGTTGTTTCTGAATAAGCAGTATTGATTACGTTAGTTAAATATGGTAAGAATTGATCCCAGTCGTTGCTATTGTCTTTTGTATAAATACTTAATAAGTTCGAAAATATTTATCATTAATTTATTAATTTATTCGAAAATTTATCATTAGCTTGTGGGTGGTATGGGGTTGTCACCATTTTCTCTATATTAAGAAAACTCATTAAGTCTTTTGTTACCTTTGAAACAAAATTGCGTTCGTTATCACTCAAAACCTTATTTGGAACGCCACATTTTAGAAATAATTTCGTTAACGCCTTACTGGTGGCGTAAGCACCTTGATTTTTTAATGCTTTTGCAAAAGTAAATCCTGAAAAGTGATCTATAACCGAAAGAATACAAGTATGGCCTCTGCTGGAAACAGGCAAGCCTCCGCTGGTCTTATACATTGAAACTTACTGAAAATGAAAAGGGCACTTTGTGAGTGACTACCAGTCACTTTGGTTCCAGGTTTTACGCTGAACAAGATTCATAAGAATTTTGACGGTAACAGTGACCGGGTATTCAGGTATATAGACCAATACGAAAAAATAAAAGAAATACTCGAAAAAATAAAATTTTGATTAGGGTAGTTTTTTACCCGCCAGCAAATCAAACCGGGGACAAATTCACAAATCACCAGATGAATACCGGGCCATAGTAAGGCGAAATAAATGTGGCACATGGGGGGGGGGAAGTTTGTAAAGCATGTCGTCTAACGTAACTGTCCCCCACGCCGTAAAGAAATACTTACAAAGTATTACTGTTAACTTGGACTGGGTTGTAGAAGAACGGACAAATTTTATACAACCAACGAAGATCTTTCTTGTTCTCTGAGATGTCCCGTTGGCCGGTGCCCAATTGTTCACCTCTTCTTTGGTCAATTCCATTAGAAAAGTTTCTATGGAAACAAACAGCACAAATAAAATGGAATATACATAAAAAAACCAGTAACTGTGAAAATGATTAGGAATACATTTATATTTTTTCAGTAAAGTGCATATTATGTTCTAGCCTTGGGAAGGCATAGGGGTTTTGAGCCCAACTTATGTTAATTTCTGCTATGTTTATTCAACATAGTTTAGTCCATAACTATGTTTAGTCCAACTATGTTTATTCAACATAGTTCATAGTCCATAAGCTGTATCAGGCGTATTGGTATCGGGCGCATCCACATAACACTCGGTAAGGGCTAAATAGTATCAGGTCAAGTGGTAAAACCTTATATGCCCCCAGGGCATATTTTATAACCCTTGCTCTGAAGACTGTGGGGGGAGTTTCCTGCTCAAAGATATAATTTCCATTTTTCAACTGCGTTGAACAAAATGGCTATCTCAAAATTTTGATTGGATGTGTTTGGGGAAATTGTGAGCGAAAAAGGGGTGTTAGTTGCCTTTCAATCACTTTCGACTATTAAAAAGGGCACTAGCCATTTCAATGTTCAATCAAATGAACCCCTTTTGAAGTTTCTATGACAACGCTTTCTATAAAAACCTTATACGCCCCCACGGCATAAATTACAACCCTTGCCCTGGGGACTGTTGGGGGTTGTCATCCTCAAAGACCCAATTTCCAGAACTTTCAATTACGTTGAACAAAATGGCTATTTCAAAATTTTGATTGGATGTGTTTCGGGAAAAGGTGGGTGGGAGAGGGGGTTAGTTGCCCTCTAATAACTTTGGGCTATTGAAAAGGGCATTAGCCCTTTGAATTGCCAATCGAATGAGCCCTATTTGAAGTTTCTACGACGAAGCTTTCTATAAAAACCTTATAAGCTCCCAGGGAATAATTTACAACCCTTGCCCTGAGGGCTGTGGAGGGCTTGTACTCCTTAAAACCATAATCTCTATTTGGAAATCAACTACGTTGAACAAAACGGCTATCACAAAATTTTGATTCGGTGTTTTTGGGAAAATGGTGGACATGGAAGGGGTGTTAGTTGCCTTCTAATCACTTTCGACTATTAAAAAGGGCACTAGTCATTCAAACTTTCAATCGAATGAGCCCTTTTCGAAGTTTCCACGACAACTTCTTCGATACGAAGTGCCCTGGTCTAAAGGAAAAAAAATAATACATTGTGCTAACATCGCTCTTTACTTTGGCAGCGCTATTGCGTTGCATATGATAGCCTGTGCGGCTGGACACTTAAACACTTATGAAGGGTGGTCAGCTGAGCCACATAGGCTGCACCTCATAGGTTTCTTGCACAGATTGTCTTTAGCTTTTGAATGATCACCAGAACATCTTCCAAATTTGGGAGGATTCTTACATAATTTCGCGATGTGACCGATTTGTTAACAGTTATAACATTGCATAGGCAGAAACTTGAACTCGCTAATAGGTAGCCGCTCATATCCAACTAATAAAGATTCATAAGAGGCTTGTTCGAGATGTGCCTTTTCAGAAAATTTGAGCCAGAGTTGCGCGTTCTACTTAGCTGCTTAGCTTCAGAGTAGTTTGCTACTAGCTGAATAAGATCATCAGATGTATAATTTTCAGGGGTCCGGTGAACAACTCCAAAATATGATGGGCTTTTCACTTTGGCATTCGAAGATTGATCATGATCGTTGAGAGCGAATGCTACTGATTGAGCAGCATTTTTATCAGACAAAATAACCCCCAAGCGTCCTCACGGGGCTTTAATTCAATAATACGATCACTACTATTGCCACAAATTTTACTAAGGGAGTATTTTCGCGATGCGGGATCTTCTAGGTCTTTGAGTGGGTTCCTTAGGACTACTGCATAGGTCGGATTTGAAGCCTGGGACGACCTGTTATGCGACGAACCAACATTAGCTTTGAGCATTTCAGAATCAACTAAATTATTAAACTTTAGGCATAATTCATTAACTTTTCGAGTAAGTCGAGCAGTTGTTTCACCGGGCACTAAAGGCACCTCATCAGGTTAAAAAATGACAAAACGGGTAGTACCACTTTACGCTCATTACAGGCATCAAGACACCCAATCCTATCTCCGACAATATCAAACATCTGTTGTCTATCTGTAGCACGTGTAGAAACGGCAGCTTCAGTCCACAACAATTTCTTGGCTTCAAGTTACAAATCAGCGGCAAAAAAATTCACAAGCAGTTTTTGCAATATCAGTACAAGCAATCAAATTTAGCACTGCATTACAAATCAGTTTCTCGCCCGTCATCCCGGAGTAAAATTAAACGATTAAACTCATCATGAGATAAGTCTGTGGATGGGACTATGTTAGCGTCATTAATAATCTAGGAGAGTTCAAAATTGACCGGATATTATTGCAAAAACAAGTATATAGCAGAGCTTTAAAATATTTCACAATTTCTGACGTAAACAGAGCTAACTGATTAAATAAAGTCATAAAATATCCGATTTAAGCCAGCTGTATACACTTTGAACTCTGATTCAATATTTTTATAAATAGTATCTATACCCTTTTGTATAAATAGGGTCATAATCGTACGCTTGTAAGCGGAGCACCTACCTTGTCATTCTTGCTTAACTATTTTGTATAGTATGCAACCAAATTAGCGATTTTTGTTCTCTTGTAGGGACAACTTTTTGATTTAATTGACTAATTGCACCAGCTCGTCCAACATAGTGAGAGAATCCACTCGTTGCATTGAGTTCAGAGAGTCCTGATATAGCATGGTAGCTGCGTGTCGGGTGCTTCCTATCAATGAGAGAAAGTGATCAAGGCGGTCCTTCCATCTAGAACAAAGCCTTCAACACGGGTGCTTTCAGTCGTGTATCGAAGGATCGAATGTAAAGGCAATTTTGACTGGCGTTTCTACTGACCTGTGGGCTGGGTGTCTGAGCCACAAAAGAGTTTGTGCAGTGAGCTCACACGAATAGTGGGTCTGGTTGTTAAATGAAAATAGTTGAGGGTTTACAACTTAATCCCTTTGATTCATCTGAGAAACTTTGTTTGAGCCGCATCTATGGCGTTTCCGACTGAAACTGCAGCAAGCCAGGTTTCAATATCGCACAGAAGAACTTGGTTTAAAGTGGTGTTAGAAATACGCACCTTTGTTCTGCGAGTAATTCTAGGCTTTGACATGACTATGAAAGAGTCATGTCATGATTGAGGGGGCCTATGTGATACGGGACTGAGTTTCAGTTTCGATAGATTCGATGTTCGTGATAAGAGAGCCAAGATATGTCAATGATTTCACAACTCCAACTCCAAATCCCAATATACTGAATGCAGATAAGTTCATGGTTGCCTCTGTTAGATTATTGATAATTATCTTAGTCTTTTGCCAACCAATTTTGAGGCCCACTTCAGATGCCTCTTCCGACATTGAGGTAAGGGCTTCTACTCGGTCACCAAACTGCAGTCCAAGGTGAGGACAGTTTGTGGTTCGGTTCATAATATAATCGCTGACGGCATTGGAAAGTTCAGGGGCGGTAGCACACCTTTGCCTCACGCTGGTATCTATTTCGAATACTGGTCTGCGACGACTTTATTTGGTATTACTATAGTATCAGTATACAGTAGTTCAGAGGTCTTAGTATCAGTATAGAGGGCCTTGAACAGGCAGCAATACTTCTCTGAGAGTCCCATTAGCTCAAGTATCAGCCCGAGAGAATGACAGTCAACCGAATCAAAGGTTGCTTTTGAGTCAAAATTTTTGGCGAGAAAAAATAGGCGAAAATGTTTGGTGTACACCACCACTGCTAAACATTCCTTTTCAAAATTCGAGTGTTTCATTTCAGATTCAGTTAAAGCACGACTAGCATATGGAATTATAGATTCAGGTCTATCTTTTGCTATATTTAGTAGGTCAGCTTCAATCCCTTGTAACGACACGTTGCAAGACTTGTTTGCAAGCAAGTCTTTCAAAAGATTTGGTAGTTTAAGCACAGACACCGACATTATATCCTTCTCAAGTATTTTTATAGCCTCTATGCCATTCGGGGGCATTCAAATCACCCGATCTTTTTAAATGATAAGTTAAAGACATAGTTATCGTAGTATAGTTTTGACATAGTGCCTAAAATAGCATAGTAGTCCACAGATTGATTATAGCTCTTAAGTCGTAAATGACAAAAAAGGTTTTATAGTTACGAACTTAACTGGTTTAGGTGAACTAGTACCTTGATATATCAAATTTTCAAAGAAAAATAGTATTGGAACTACTACTTGTAGTTTTTTTTAATGTTTTAATACCAAACCTGCCCTTGCACATTTTCCTAACATCATTTTAAGTTCATTTATATGGTCGTCTATTTTCTCAGTGAATAAAATTTTATCGTATAAATAAAATAATAGATCGGTTTCACTTCTTTTTCCAGAGGTTGTGTTTTTCCCAGGTTGATTATCTTGCATAGCAAAATTCATGAGTATGCTAAGAAAGTTGGTTCTAAAAAATTTGCAAAATGCATACTATCGAGCACAAGGTTTCTTTTGTCATCCTGTATTACTACTGCTCTTCGTTTAATTTCTGGGTCTAAGGCTATTTTCCAATAGCCTATAATAAGGTCAAATTTGTATAAAGTTCTGATAGGAATACAAATTTTTATCTATTCTGGGTAATTTCATGACATTTTTAATGGTCCCTGCAGTTAGCATCCTTAAATAAGCGCAAAATGTTCACGTTCTATCTAACTTTTTTACTATTATCAGTGGAAAACACCACTCACTTGTCCCTGCTTTCATCTCTCCTTTTGCCATTTCCCTAATCTGGTCGTCAAATCAAGATTTTAGGTTATAGGTTCTCTATAGGGCTATTTTTGGATTGGTGGTCCTTCGTTCGGTATTTTGTATGTAATTAGGTGTGTCAACCTTAAATCTACTTAATACGGGGCAAAAGTACCTTAACTTCCCATGAGATACTTACTACTTGGGTCTTTATATTCCCTGGCTAATGGGCTAGGTCAAACTACTTTTAAAATTCAATCTTTGCCATTCCATAGTTTTTGTTTTTTGTGGTTTTGCTACGAGTTGCCTTTGACGTGTCAGATATTTGCTAATTTTTGGACGGCTTAAGGATTTTATATCTGTATTTGAGATGTTATTGGCCATTCCTAAGGTTACTCAATTTAACTTTTCTTTTTTGTTACTAAAATTAGATATTAGATTTAGAATTAGATATTAGAATTAAAATTAGATTTCAGATATTATCTTGGGTGTCAATTACTGTCATCTGTTTTATTAATTCTCGTTATCTGGATTTTTACGAGAACTGAAGGGTAGTCTTTTATGAAATTTTTCCTATTATCGCGTTGATTGTTTTAAATTTAAAATCAAGAGGACATAGGAAAAATAATAGAAAATTTGTTTTGAATTTAAAAGTATTTTTAATCGATTTATGTCAGATATGTGAGGCTAATGGTATGGCTAGTAAAATAAAATCTGTAAATAAGTTATCAACGAATAACTTAATAAAATTATTCTGGATTGCGAAAAATATTACAACGTGTAATTCTAAAACTAAATTAACTTACGATGCAGTTTTCATTCTAGCTAAAATAAAATTTATTTAAAAGTATAATAAATTTGATAAGAATGTTAAAAAGAATAAGAGATTATATTTATCTGTAATTTTAGCAGTAAACAAATAGAAGATATTAATTTACCCGGAATCTTTAACCAGCGAAAAATGCCCTTCCAAGTAATTTGACGCATAAGGATAGTCCGATTTTAACAAATAAATTCTCAAAAACGATAGGGCAAGCGAATTTTAACTATAATTTAATACTTAAGAAACTTGACAAGGAGAGTAATTGAAAACTTGTTTATAATTGCGAAGATTTTTTACTATATGTAAATCAAATTTACGAACATGTTGTAACAGGGGATTTTTCCATTATAAAGCAACCTGATTTTCAAAGTATAATGAAAATAGGGTCTAAATTCCGTCTTTCTAACCAAATACAGCCAGAACGTGTTCTTAGTGGATTAAATAATGATTTAAATTTACTTATTTACCTATATAAATTTACCAATAAGGTAATTGGTTTACTTATTTACCAATATATAATTAACCAATAAGACGAGGTTATGTGCGCGCACGTAACCTCGTCTAAATTAACCTTAAAAAATGAAATAAAGCTATGTCGACTTTGCATATTTTATTCAACATATCCGACAATTGATGCAGAAAAAGCACAGAGTTTTTTACTTACTTACTTACATTTTTTTTCCATAATTTCTTGAATTAATTTTCTGTATTGTGCATCCAAATGGGGAATTCAAGACAGAGTTTGTTACTTGCGATTTTTTCATAATTTCTTGAATAAATTATCTGTATTGTGTATCCAAGGGGTGACTTCAAGAAAGAGTGTGTTGCTTAATTACAAATATTTTCATATTTTCTTGAATGAAATGTCTTCTTTGTGTATCCAAGAGGTGAATTCAAGAAAGAGTTTTTTACTTACTTACTTAACTACTTACAATTTTTTCATAATGACATAATGACATATCCAACAACGGATGTTGATAAAGAATTTATTCATTCTGATACCTAGATTTTGTCAATGTTACCTCATATGTCTGACAATAGATGTATGCAAATTCCTTTTCTCAAATCTCCGATGTTTTAATATCATTCTAAACTGTTGATATGTTAGCTTACTCTAAAAATAATGAAAATATAACAACGTAATACATAACATATTTTTAATGAAATAATGCTATGTAGAATATTGGTACAAAATTATATTATGACGCATAGTCAAAGACGCATCTACTCTTAAACATCCAGAAACGATGGTCCCATGAAATGGAATAGCTTTTACCATATCTAATGCATTTATCACGATCAGGTATGACCTTAGGTATCCAGCGCGTGAAGAACCTGACCTCGTCTTCAGGATAATGATAAACCCCTTCAAATTTAGGACACTTAAATTCTTCGAGATTGAAAAGTGAAGTCCTGGGGTCACACTTTTGAATAAAAACTTTATCTGTAGGTACATTATCCTTTACATAGAGTGCTTCAACCCCGAAAAAGCTGCAAATTTCACTGATTTCCTCCTGGACATTTCTCAGCTCCAGACCGCTATTATTAATTGGTGTAATCACTCTATCGTAGAATCCCAGTCTGTTTATACGATGTAATGTAGTACTCCACAAGCTTTTATCATACTCATACATGTTGTAGTTCACTATCCAATGATAACAGTCAATTTCTTCAAGTTCCATTGACAATAATAAAAATGTACATTCAAATATAACACCACAAGATGATTTTTTCAAACCGATAAATTCTGTTTCATAGAGTCCTATCATCTTGGAAGGTATTAATGTACTTGTTAAGAAGAGAAATACATCATCAAACTTTTATACCTTCGCTCAAGGTCGAATGGAGTTATGGCTAAGGGGGATGACTCCTAAAAGCATCTGAATTCATTTTGGGGAGGAGTCATAAAACCCTTATAATTAATTGCGGGGGGGGAGTCATAGAACTCTCAGTATCTCTTGCATGCAAATGAAGTCTGGAAATTACATTTTTTTTATGATTTCCGTATTGTGTATCCAAGAGGTGAATTCAAGAAAGATATTTTGTCATTTTAAGATATGTACAAAAGAAAAAGATAAAAAATAAATAAAGTTGAATAATTTCGAAGTTTAAAAAAAATAGTTTTTTTTATGAAAAAAAATATTGAATTACAACCATCAGTCCTCATCATTATGAGTATCCAAAACTGGACTTAAGTTTCACATTTGAACTAGAGAATTGTATTAGCCATAATTTTCTTACAAGAAACTAGAGTTTACGGTCAAAAAACCCTTATTAGCTCAGATTTTAAGGAAATAGTTTTATTTTTCTATCCAAAACTAAACTCAAGTTTCACATTTGAACCAGAGAATTGTATTTTCTATAATTTTCTTACAAAAAACTGGAGTTTACGGTCAAAAACCCTTAATAGCTCAGATTCTACGGAAAGAATGTGTCTGACAATAGATGTATGCAAATTCCTTTTCTTACATCTCCGATGTTTTAATGGACATTCTAAACGCTTGATATGCTAGCTTACTCTAAGAAATAATGAACACATAACAATGTAATATTTTTAATGAAATAATGCTATGTAGAATATTAATACAAAAATATATTATGATACATTATTAATATCAATGATTAACTTTGGACATTTTGAATCTGTTCCATAAAATAGTTCACCATGTTCTCTCTTGATAATGGAGTTATTTTCTTCTCTTAGTTCGTAATCAGTAGAATAATCATTATTCCATTTTGAATCATACACAATTTTTACTGGTGTCTCATGAACAGGCTCAATATGCTTTTAGCAGCCTCTATTTTCTGTCCGTTTTTAAGTTTTGATGTTGCTCCTTACTTTCAGTTGAAGAAACAATATTCCAACTCTTGCATTTCACGAAAGAAATTCAAAATGAACTTTGAAAAATTAAGAGAATGTAACTGTGACAAGGTTAAGCACAACAAAACACTACTGAAATATTCCAACTCTTGCATTTCAATGAAAGAAATTCAAAATGAACTATGAAAACCAACAGAATGTAACTGTGATAAGGTAAAGCACAACAAAACACTACTGAAATTTTCCAACTCTTTCATTTCACGACAGAAATTCAAAATGAACTTCGAAAAATCAAGAGAATGTAACTGTGACAAGGTAAAGCACAACAAGTCACTACTGAAATATTCCAAGTCTTGGATTTCACGACAGAATTCGAAATGAACTTTGAAAAATCATGAGAATGTAGCTGTGACAAGGTAAACCACGACAAGACACTACTGAAATATTCCAATTCTTGCATTTCACGAAAGAAATTCAAAATGAACTTTGAAAAATTAAGAGAATGTAATTGTGACAAGGTAAAGCACAACGAAACACTACTGAAATACTCCAACTCTTGCATTTCAATGAAAGAAATTCAAAATGAACTATTAAAATCAACAGAATGTAACTGTGACAAGGTAAAGCACAAAAAAACACTACTGAAACATTACAACTCTTGCATTTACCGACATAAATTAAAAATTAACTTAGAAAAATCAAGAGAATGTAACTGTGACAAGGTAAAGCACAACAAGTCACTACTGAAATATTCCAACTCTTGCATTTCACGACAGAAATTCAAAATGAACTTTGAAAAATCATGATAATGTAGCTGTGGCAAGGTAAACCACGACAAGAAACTACTGAAATATTTCAATTCTTGCATTTCACGAAAGAAATTCAAAATGAACTTTGAAAATTAAGAGAATGTAACTGTGACAAGTTAAAGCACAACAAAACACTACTGAAGTATTCCAACTCTTGCATTTCAATGAAAGAAATTCAAAAAGAACTACGAAAATCAATAGAATGTAACTGTGACAAGGTAAAGCACAACAAAACACTACTGAAATATTCCAACTCTTGCATTTCAATGAAATAAATTTAAAATGAACTATGAAAATCAACAGAATGTAACTGTGACAAGGTAAAGTACAACAAAACACTACTGACATATTCCAACTCTTGCATTTTAAGACATAAATTCAAAATGAACTTCAAAAAATCAAGAGAATGTAACTGTGACAAGGTAAAGCACAACAATTCACTACTGAAATATTCCAACTCTTGAATTTCAAGACAGCAATTCAAAATGAACTTTTAAAAATCATGAGAATGTAGCTGTGACAAGGTAAACCACGACAAGACACTACTGAAATACTCCAATTCTTGCATTTCACAAAAGAAATTCAAAATGAACTATTAAAATCAACAGAATGTAATTGTGACAAGATAAAGCACAACAAAACTCGACTGAAATATTCCAACTCTTGCATTTCACGACAGAAATTCAAAATGAACTTCGAAAAATCAAGAGAATATAACTGTGACAAGGTAAAGCACAACAAAACACTACTGAAATATTCCAACTCTTGCATTTCAATGAACTAAATTCAAAATGAACTATTAAAATCAACAGAATATAACTGTGACAAGGTAAAGCACAACAAAACGCTACTAAAATATTCCAACTCTTGCATTTTAATGAAAGAAGCTAAAAATTAAATATGAAAATCAACAGAATGTAACTGTGAGATGGTAAAGCACAACAAAATACTACTGAAATATTCCAACTCTTGCATTTCAATGAAAGAAATTCAAAATGAACTATGAAAATCAACAGAATGTAACTGTGACAAGGGAAAGCACAACAAAACACTACTGAAATATTCCAACTCTTGCATTTCACGACAGAAATTCAAAATGAACTTCGAAAAATCAAGAGAATGTAACTGTGACAAGGTAAAGAACAACAAAACACAACTGAAATATTCCAACTCTTGCATTTCAATGAAAGAAATTCAAAATGAAATATGAAAATCAACAGAATATAACTGTGACAAGGTAAAGTACAACAAAATACTACTGAAATATTCCAACTCTTGCATTTCACGACAGAAATTGAAAATGAACTTCGAAAAATCAAGAGAATGTAACTGTGACAAGGTAAAGCACAACAAGTCACTAGTGAAATATTCCAACTCTTGCATTTCAACGAAAGAAATCCAAAATGAACTACTTGCCCTTGAGGCAGATCCCGTTTATTTTCGATTCTGAGTATTTTTGGTTTTCCCTCCAAAATTGAGCCCCCCCCCCCCCCTGCCCTCAGAAATGGGGGCCGGAGGGGCCTCTGAGCCTTCCCCTTGAGGCAGATCCCGTTTATTTTTGATTTTGAGTATTTTTGGTTTTCCCTCCAAAATTGACCCCCCTCCCCTCCCCTGCCCTCAGAAATGGAGGCAGGAGGGGCCTCTGAGCCTTGCCCTTGAGGCAGATCCCATTTATTTTCGCTTCTGAGTATTTTTTGTTTTGCCTCCAAAATGGCCCCCCTCCCACCCCCGCCCACAGAAATGGAGGACGGAGGGGCCTCTGTGCCTTGCCCTTGAGGCAGACCCCATTTATTTTCGATTCTGAGTATTTTTGGTTTTCTCTCCAAAATCGACCCCCCCCTCCCCGGCCCTCAGAAAGGGGGGAACGAAGGGCCTCTGAGCCTTCCCCTTGAGGCAGATCCCTTTTATTTTCGATTCTGAGTATTTTTGTTTTCCCTCCAAAATTGACCCCCCCCTCCCCTGCCCTCAGAAACGGGGGAACGAAGGGCCTCTGAGCCTTCCCCGTGTGGCAGATCCCATTTATTTTAGATTCTGTGTATTTTTGGTTTTTCCTCCAAAATTGACCCCCCCCGCCCCTGTCCTCAGAAATGGGGGTACCAAGGTCCTCTGAGCCTTGCCCTTGAGGCAGATCCCCGTTTTTTTCGATTCTGTGTATTTTTGATTTTCCCTCCAAAATTGACCCCCCTTCCCCTGCCCTCAGAAATGGAGGAACGAAGGGAACGTTAAACTATTTTAAATTGACAACACTGTCCAAACATCACATGTGCATTATACAGTACACAATCACCCCATCTCCCACAAAACACTTTTCAGCCATTTCTTGTTAAATTTTTTTATTTCTAAACTATTTTAAATTGACAACACTGTCCAAACATCAGTTGTGTATTATACAGTACACAATCACCTCATCTCCTCCAAAACACTTTTCAGCCATTTCTAGCTAAAAAATTGTATTTCAAGTTAATCCTTTATAGGATGAAATTCTCGAATCCTACACTCCAATTTGCAAATCTCATTACACCTTTTTAAATGTCAATCAAACAATTCTTATTGTACTGTTCAAACACCGGTAGTGTATTATACAGTACAAAATCACCTCATCTTCCCCAAAGCACTTCAGCCAATTCTAGTTAAAAAAATTTATTTCAAGTAAATCCTTAATAGGATCAAATTCGCGAATCCTACACTCCAAATCGCAAATCTCATTGCCCCTTTTTAAATGTCAATCAAACAATTCTGATTGTAGTGTCCAAGTTTTTAATAACAAAGCCTACAAACATGTACACACTATGCTTTCAAAAAAACCAGTCTGGTTGAAAAACTTGGAGTTGAAACAAATTTGTTTGGGGGAATGCTCGTTCATACTGTTATCTTTTTTGCAATATTTAGGAACAGGAGGGGAATTCCTGCTCGTTTGGAATGGTATCAACGGGGCATGAGCAAATAGAAAGTAGTTTCATGACGTGTTTAATCACGTGTAGAGGTCTCATAGAATAACAATGGAAGGGACATAGAATAGCATAGAAGGGACATAGAATAGCATGGAAGGAACATAAACCCTTAGAATAACATGGGAAGGAGCATAAGCCCTTAGAATAACATGGGAGGGAACATAAGCCCTTAAAATAGCATGGGAGGGAACATAGAATATCATGGAAGGGAACATATGCCCTTAAAATAGCACGGGAGGGAACATATCTATGGAATCACCGTTAAACCTTCTTCATGATATTAAACCAATAAGGAAGAAAAGAGTAGTGGCTATACGTCCCCCCATATTCCATATATACATTCTACTCAAATCATATATTTTGGCAAGTACCTTTGCCAAGCCATCCTTAGCGCTCGAAAAAGGGAAAGAAAAACTAATGCTAAATATAAACAAAAGTAAACAGTAAGTTGAGTCAAGAAGTAGAAATGACTTGGTACTTGTGTACTATCCAGAACACTCAAGAAGTGAAATTAATCGTAATGAAATATACCAAAATATGATGAAAATATAAGACTTTAGTAACCAAATTAAGGAAACTACGAAAACGAATTATGCAAGGCATAATTATTTTATATATAATTCCCAGAGCGCATTAAATTGAATACCTAGCCTAGTCTTATAAAAATACCAAATCTATATATTAAATATGTAATTAAATATACCTATCTAGTTGTTTATCTCACTCTGCATAAACTTTTTGTCTTCGAATACAGACCGACAAACCAGTTTTAAACAGACTGATCAGATGAAAGTTCTTGAGTGTGTTCTGTATAATACACATGCACCAAGGGGAGATTCCATTCAGAAATTAGATTAGGCAAACACTCTTGTACTAGCGATTACTCGGTCTAAAACGGTCAATTTAATTTGGGAACTTGTGTATTATACGCCAATCACTCCAGTTTGCGTTATGTAAAACTCGAGAACAAACCGGTTTCTTTGTTACTTTCTTCATTACTTTAGAAAAAAATTTGGGTTATATATTTGCACATTAAGGGGTTGGTGCTAAGGTATAGTGGGTCTAAATGCAAAGTGTGTTAGGTACAAATATCCTGCATATTATGAATTAAGAATGTTTCCTATCTTCACACTGTCCAAATAATTTACCCCCCCCCCCTTAATGTGCAAATATATAGCCCAAATTATATTTTTCCCAATTATTCTGTCACTTGTCTTTGTCTTGTCTCACGCTAAGCTGAAAGAAACTAACGAAGAAACCGGTTTGTTCTCGAGTTTTACGCAGCGTAAACTGGAGTGAGTGGCGTGTAATAGACAAGTACCTTGATTTGTTCTAAAACGGTCCATTTGTTTTGTTTTAAATTTGATCAAATTTTTTTTTTTCATCTGAAAGTAGGGAGTGACATCAAGAACTGGCTACTCAAATCAGAAAACACCAAGAATTTGAATCTGCAATATAAGACAATAACCGGTTTATTGCTGTCTATACTCGGAGGGAATTAGCTTCGACTCAGTGGAAAACTACATTGTAGCTATATTTCAATTAAATATTTAGTATTTAGTTGGTTTTTTGGCTAGGTTAGGTTAGGTTACATTTTTCATGTAGGCCCACTATACTTAACCCCCCTCCTAATGTGCAAATATACAGCCCAAATTATGTATATCCTATCTATCTCCCAAGCGTCTCAGTTGTTTCAACCCGTGTACCTGTAAACTGAATCGACTTGGCTGTTTTCTGAATAATGGACAAGTACTAAGAACTGTTGGAAGAGAAGGAATGCCAATTTAATCTCATTGCATTACATTATTAATTAAAAAAAGAAACAGTTTTTCTGAGGGAAGTCAAGAGCGAAGTTGGAATTTAAAACGAACAGAAATTATTTCTTTACGGTCTAGCTAACACATATCAATAAAACTAGTACAAATAAACCAACTGATGCCATTTTCCTATGCTTGTAGGATTATAGAAATGTTGCGCTTTAGTGAAATCACAAAGCAGTATATAAGTTTTGGTACACTAAAAGTAAATAATTTAGGACACTTTTTACAGTATAAAAATAAAGCATTTTAGGGACATTTCATGATTATTTTGTAGACAATTTCAAAGTGTAGCCATCTGGATAGTATTAGGACTATAAAATAGCTTTAGAATTTGTACCATAACTCGAAAAATTCTATTGTATAGACAGAATAATCGGATTTCCAGAGTTCATATTATGGTTTATTTGTTCTTCATTTCGAGTAATACCAAAGCGTGTTTGTACTCACTTTTGACTCCTAAATCGAAAATATATTTTTTTTAAATTGGCTTTTGTGGTTTCATTAAAGCGCTAGTTTTCTGTAATCCTTTGGTAGTTTTCTAAATCCATCGTATGTTGAAAGATCCATTGTAATAGGAAAATAAGTAGCCAATTACAAAATTCTGCTATTTTTTTTAATGCTCTTGTACTATCAGAAATATGAACCATATTTATATGGAATTAGCCGAGTATTCCTGCAAAACGTCAAATTTACAAAAAAAACTTTTTTATCCATACTTTACAAAACACTACATGTTTAGGCACTGAGAACAGGAATGTAGTATAGAACTAGTTGAGGATTCTAATATTAGAACTGACATTGGTTTGGGTTTAACGTTTTAAATACTTTTAATGCCATGCAGAGCACGCAAAAAAACATGCGCTCTTCTATATTAGAAATGAACTGCACACTAAAAGAAAATTCTGACTTTTATCACCCATCGATTTCCTTGGCCTTCTAGAAGTAACTATATTTCTAAATAAGATTTTCATCGTTTTTCAACACAAGCAAAATTTCTGTATTTTGTTGCAGCTTGGTGCTCAGTTTTATAGATTATGAGCAAGCGTTCGATTCTGTTGATAGAAGACCTTTAGTAAAGGTTTTATCCTTGTATGGCATACCAGAAAAATACATTAAAGTGATTGGTGCTATGTACGAGAATAACACTGCTGCGGTTAAGGTAGGAAATGAGGTTAGCAGCTGTTTTTTTTATTAAATCAGGAGTTAAGCAGGGCTGTGTTCTATCCCCCTTTATATAGATTATTTTGATTGACTTTGTTTTAAGGAGCACAAGAAAGGCAATGGGAGACCACGGAATCAAATGGGGAGGAAAAAGTCTCCTGGACTTGGATTATGCTGATGATTTAAGCATGATGATTTTTGCGAGTTCAGGGGGCTAGAATTGGTTTGAAAATTAATGTTAGGAAGACTAAGTCACTAAGGCTAGGAATAAGTGAAGATGAAAAGGTGACGTTGGGTAAGGAAAAGATTGATCAGGTGAGCAGCTTCACTTACCTTGGTAGTATTATTAGTAAAGATGGTGGGAGACGTGAAGATGTTAAAAATAGAATAGCAAAGGCTCAGGGTGTTTTTTCACAGTTAAAAAAAGTCTGGAAGAATAGGAAGATAAGTCTGCAAACCAAGATTAGAATATTAGAAGCTACAGTGATGACAGTGATTAAATATGGCTCTGAAGCATGGACGCTCCGAAAAGCGGATGGAGATTTGCTAGACGTTTTCCAGAGAAATTGCTTAAGGATTGTTCTGGGTAACCGGCTGACTGACCGTATTTCAAACAATAGGCTATACGAAAAAATTGTAGTTGAATACCGCTCTCTAGGGCTATAATGAAAGAAAGATTGAGGTGGTTAGGGCACGTTGTGAGGATGAAGGATGACAGATTGCCAAAGATTGTTCTTTTCGGCCAACCATCTAGGACTAAACGGAAAGCAGGTCGTCCCCATCTGGAGTGGGAGGACGTCATAAAGGAAGATTTAAAGGAAATGAGAACTTCGTGGGCGGATGTAAAAAGCGAGGCTTTGAATAGATTGGGGTGGAGGAGGAGCGTGCGTAGCTGTGTTGGCCTCAGGCGGCTTGGTGCTGCGGTGAGTTGTTAGTAGTAGTAGTAGTAGTTCGTGGTAACGAACTGTAAGTAAGGAGCGATCCGGCTCAACGCTAATCAAAACTCTAAAAAACAAAGTTTTTATACCAATAGATACATCAAAAGAACTATATTTTATTGGTGATTTCAAATATATAGGTTTCATCAAGTTTAATTTTACCTATTAAAAGTTAAGAGCCTGAAAAAATTTGGCTTATTTTCGAAAAAAGGGGAAAGACCCCCTAAAAAAAAAGAACCTTAATGAAAATCACATCATCATATTCAGCGTATCAGAGAACCCTACTGTAGAGGTCTCAAGCTCCTATCTACAAAAATGTGGAATTTTCCATTTTTTTGCCAGAAGAAAGATCACGGATGTGTGTTTATTTTTTTTTTTTTTTTTTTTATTTTTCCCAGGGGTGATCGTATCGACCCAGTGGTCCTAGAATATCGTGGGAGGGCTCATTGGAACGGAAATTAAAAGTTCTAGTGCCCTTTTTAAGTGACAAAAAAAATGGAGGGCAACTAGGCCCCCTCCCACGCTCATTTTTTTCTCAAAGTCACCCGATCAAAATTTTAAGATAGCCATTTTGTTCAGCATGGTCGAAAATATTATAACTATGTCTTTTAGGATGACTTAAATGCTCAAAGCACCCAGGGGGAGCGCTGAAAGTTATGAACTTTACTCAATGTTAACATATAGTATTGGTTATTGGGAAGTATACAGACGTTTTCAAGGGGAATATTTTCTGGTAGGGGTGGGGGTGGGTCGGGGGTTATATGGGAGGATCTTTTCATGAAGGAAGGTTTCATGGGGGAAGGGACATGGCTATGAAGGGGGCGCCGGATTTCCCATCATTATTTAAAACAAAAATCAGAAAATAAATATTAAAAACAAGTTTTTCAACTGAAAGTAAGGAGCAACATCAAAACTTAAAACGAAAAAGAAAATTAGCTATATGATTGGGTTCACCTTCTAGTCAATGCGTCGCTCTTTAAGCCAAAGATTTTTTAGTACTTTCATAAAAGCTATTTATTCTAATTAACGGCCTTTGTGATTAAGGGGTCATTTCTAAAGAATTGGAACAAAATTCGAACTTTAGCTTAAAGAGCAAGGTATTGACTAGGGTTACGTAAGTTAATTTGTAAATTATGTCAGAACCAAATTTAGAGACAGCCATTTAGCAAAAGAAAAGTAAAATTTTTATGCAAATTTTGTTTACTTATTCAATGACGGTGAGCCAAAATAAAAACTGCATTAAGTAAAAAACGATCGGAAATTAAACAAAAAAAAAAAAGTTTTTTAAACTGAAAGTAAGGAGCGAAATTAAAAATTAAAACGAACAGAAATTATTCCGTATATGAAAGGGGTTGTCCCCTCCTCAACGCCTCGCTCTTTACGCAAAAGTTTGACTCTGTCTCACAACTTTATTTTTTAAAACAATAAAAAACTTATATTTTTTTTAAACAATATTTTTTAAAACAATATAAATATCACGACGTGAAAAAAAGATGGGGGGGCGAGGGGTGCCCCCCCCCTAAAGTAGTATAAAGTAGAGTAATTTACTTAAATAACGCAAGTTTGCCTTAATTAAAATTGCTCTTAACGTAAGTTTATTGGATCAACCTATTTTGTGCCCCCCCCCCCTAAAAAATCCTGTATCTACCCCTGAAACCATCACACCTGTTTCACCAGTTATTAGACGAAAAAAATTCTTATTTTCACAAATTTCATCCTCCCCCCGCCCCCTTTTTTTTTTTTTATAAAATCCTACATAGGCCAATCAGTTGAGTTCACTGTATATAAATAATAGATTAACTCATAATTTGTATATAAATTAAGTCTTACCTATGAGATGGGACACTTGCAAACCACTTGGCCGGCTCACCAAGTTTTTTCTGCTTTCACAATTACGAATAATGCACTTTGTAACTATTTCTCATTGATTGACGCATACACGGTAACCCATAAGTGCAGATATAAGTGGGAGGAGCTTTTTGTTTGCACCGAGAATGAAGAGCCAGAAATCATCTACGGTAAACTTACTGCCTAATTATATAAACTGTGTTGTTGACTGTCCGTTTTCGTTTGAGATCTATTATAACTAATGCAAGGTAATGTACATTGTAAAATGTACATTGCAAAATTTACGCTTATTTTTGATTCCAGATGGACTAATTAAAAACAATTAGTTTAAGAAGTATTAAAGTATTTTATATTTCGGGACAAAATTTAAGTGAGGGGAGTTTGTCCCCTCTATTTGTTGCTCCTTCCCTTAGGTTTTGAAATTTAGATTGTTTTTTGATACTCAATGAAAGAAACGGAAAAAAAAACTCTCACCCGCCTTCTAGATTTTGTTAAATAGTCTTTCATGTAACTCTGGAGACATTCTTTACTTACATAGGAGCAAAGTGGACCCTACTCAATGCCCTTTTTGGTACTTATGCATTATAACTAAACCAGCACTATACACTAAAGAAGTCAAGTTTGGTTAATACCAATGAAATAAAATGGGATGAATATATAATAGTTTAGAAACAAATTTGGGCTATATATTTGCACATTAGGTATGAGGTGGGGGTTAAGCATAGCATATATTAAATGCGTAATCTAACCTAGGTACCTTCACCCCCCTCTAAACCCCAAAAACAACAGTTTAAATATTATAAACGCAATGAGAAATCACGCTTTGCAACTAATTTAAATAGCAAATACCCGTTTGAAGGGTTTCCATGTCTGGTTTCCTTGTACAGTCTATAGCGCTGGTTTAGTTATAGTGCATAAGTACCCCCTTTTTATATAGTACCGGGAGCACGCCCCTTTTTTCTCCAAAAATCGATCAAAATTTGAGATAGCCATTTTGTTCATTATAGTTGAAAGGCCCAATAAGTTAAAAGGCCTTTGGTTATAAAATGACCCCCCCCCCTCACAGCCCAAAGGGAAAGATCTCTAAGTTATAAAATTTGCCCATTGTTTGCTCATAGTATTTGTTATTGGGATGTAGGCAAATATTTTCGGTGGGGGGGGGGCACATTGTCTGCTGGGGGTTTCTCCACGGGGGAATTTTCCGTAAGGAGGGAAGTTTCTAGGGAGTGAACTTGTCAGGGGAAAATATTCACTTGGGGAATTTGCCAGAATTCTTATACAAAAGTCTTTTTATATGTCTTGCTTTCTCTTTTCCGTCTCAATTTTACGCGCAGAGTGGTTAAGAGCAATTGCCCGTGGTAAATTTTCATCGGGATTGAATTGTATAGAGGATATTTCCGTGGGGTAGGGGGTTTCTCCGTGGAGGTGGGGCCAAATATCCTGGCATTATTTAAAAAACGATCAGAAATTAAATTAAAAAAAACAAGTTTTCTTAACTGAAAGTAAGGAGCAACATTAAAACTTAAAACGAACAGAAATTATTACGTATATAAAGGGTATTGCCCCCTCCTCAACACCTCGCTGTTTATGCTAAAGTTTGAATTTTGTACCAATTATTTAATAGTGAATCCTGAAACACAAAGGCCGTTTAACTAGAACAATAAGACACTTTTTTAAAAGTACCTGAAAAACTTTAGCGTAAAGAGTGAGGTGTTGAGGATGGGGTAACCACACCTTTAGTTCTTAGTTTTATAGATGGTGAGCAAGCGTTCGATTCTGTTAATAGAAGAGTTTTAGCGAAGGTCTTATCCTTGTATGGCATACAAGACAAATAGATTAAAGTGATAAGTGCTATGTATAAGAATAACACTGTGTTTAAGGTAGGAAATGAGATTAGCAGCTGGTTTCGTATTAAATCAGGAGTTGAGCAAGGTTGCTTTCTATCTCCATTTACACGGATAATTCTGATGGATTTTGTCATAAGGAGCACAGCATAGGTAATGTTAGAGCACGGAATCAAATGGGGAATCAAAAGTCCCCTAAACTTTACCTATGATAATGATTTAAGGATTCTAGATGAAATATTGGTAAAATGAATAAACTTTTAGAGGTATTTCGAGTTCAGGGTACTAGAATAGGTTTGAAAATTAATGTTAAGAAGACTTAAGTCCCTAAGGTAGCTTCACTTACCTTGGTGGTATTATTAGTAAAGATGGTGGAAGCTGTGAAGATGTTAAAATATGAATAGCCTTAGTTTTTTTTCACGGTTGAAAAAAGTTTGTGCGAATAGGGAGATAAGTTTGCAAACCAAGATTAGAATAAGAAAGCTACAGTGATGAAAGTGGTCAAATATGGTTCTGAAGCATGGGTGCTCTGAAAGATGGATGAAGATTTGCCTGATGTTTTCCAGAGAAGTTGCCTACGTATTGTTCTCGGTACACGGATGACTGACCTCATTTCAAACAGTAGGCTGTACGAAAAGTGTGGTTCAGTCCTGCTTTCTAGTGGTATAATGAGAGAAAGGTTGAGATGGCCAGGGCACGTTCTGTGGATGAAGGATAGCAGACTGTCGAAAATTGTCCTTTTCGGCCTACCATCGAGGCTAAACGGAAAGCAGGTCGTCTGTGGTTGGGGTGGGAGGTTGTCATAAAAAAAGATTTGAGGGAAATTGGAACTTTCCGAGAGGGTGTAAAGAGTGAGACTTTGAATAGATTGAGATGGAGGAGCAGCGGCTTAGCTGTGTTGGCCTCAGGCGGCTATATGCTACGTTGTGTTCTTGTTAGCAGTAGTAGTAATCCATTTTGACCCTAAATTCCCTAAAATGGGAGAATGTCTCCGAAAGTCACTATAACAGCTCTCAAGTCCCTAGAAGTTCTTTTTTCAAGATTGGGTCACGTGAATACTAAACCAAGGAGTCATTCTAGTGTGTTAGTGACCTCTAGAGTCCTGAAGACTGCATCGGAGACTGAAGACTGTATTACTGCAGTTTCGGCACAAAATCTCAGCTTGCTCCTAATTGACTGATAAATTCACAAGTTCCCATGGACGTAGAAACCTTACTTACCTAATTCATATATCCATTGTTTTAATTATAGCTGCAATTTAGAATAGAATGATCATAGGCCCATAGTAAAGAAAAATTTTAAAAACGATTTGAATAAAATAATGCTAATGCGAACAAAAAGTAAGAAGGTTAGAACTTTTTAAGAGGGCGGTAAGTTGCGTAATAAGAGTGTGACCTGGAAGACACAGTTTAAGATACAACATTCCTTTGTTATAGCATCTTTGTTATACATCTATTGATATAATATACCTGTGGGGGACACATATATAGCATCCCTTTGTTTAGATTCAAATAAAACCTCAGGTTCAGTTAGCTTGTGAATATTTGTACATTCAGCGTTAATAACAAGGATTGCAAGTAATTTGAGAAATTTACCGTAAATAGCTTTTGCGGGCTGCGAAAAAAGGTGCAGCAGAGGAATCAACCCTCAGTAGAAGCATCCTTATTCCCGTGGTAACTAGCTCGAGGGAACTGTGGAAAAAGGGGTATTGAAGAAACACCCTCAGGAAGGTGAAAGTAGTTTTCAGTTGACGGTAAAGGAGAACAATTAATAATCATTACATCATAATTTGCAGATTTACGTACTCTCCAACCTCAGACACATTGACAGTAGGGGTGCCCACGAAAAATTTTCCAGCGAGGAGGGGAGACAAAGAATAGCAGCTGGGATGGGGCCATGAAAAAATGTTTTGCGATACATTATCCCCGAAATAATTTTCTTTTAACGTATTTGGAAGCCCAATTCAAAATAAAAAGTTACTAATTTGACCTGCAAACTGAAACAAAACTCAGCAAAATTTTCCTGCAAAAGTTATCAATCCGCTTAATCTCTGATATATTTGATCATTATACATGATTATGTGTTTATCCATTATGCTCAAAATCCAGAGTAAAACAAAATCATAGTTAAACCAAAATTACGGAAAAACTTATTGTTTCCTAAGATTAAAACAGGTGTAGACTTGTCTTTATAGAATTTCTTAAGTCTTTATTTTCAGCAATAGCTTGATCAATAGCTTTCAATGATCCTGAAAAGTCCTAATAACGCGTTGCTCCTGCTTGGGGTAACAAATTTGAGTATAAAGTGAGGTATCTCTCCTAAACTGTAAACTATCCAAGAGCATTCAGATAAATATGGAAAAGGACAGAGGGGTTGTTGAAATTTCATCTCATTTCATTTAAACGGAGCCAGAATAATTGAGGCACGGCGTGATATCTTCCTTGTTATTGTAGAAAAATGTTAATGATTTTTTTAAATTAAAAAAAAAGAAACTGATTTACTTTATATTTCATTAAAGCGTACACAAGGATTTATAAGGTCACATCAGCTACCCTGAAGCTGGGGCGATGCGTCATTTTTCACGTGGGGGGATAGATACGTCAGAGGGTTTGTTTTAATTTAAATGATCCCACATTAAGCCTCCCGATGAATATAGAATTAATTTTGTTGAGGGGGGGGGGGGGTGTGGTGGTATTTCGGAACTGGTTTTTTATCACTCTTGATTCAGTGGAATAATTGTAGTGAACGCCTTTATCAGTCGCGTTTGGGGGTGGTGGCGGTGGAGGGTAATAGTATCCCAATGCTACAATGATTCTCTATATAGTTTAAGATATTACTTTCATTATGCCTACTGGCACAGAGGGAAAAAACGCGAGGTGGGCCATCATGTGCCTCGTCATTGATTTTTTTCTTTGGGGGGGGGCTATAGTCTGTTTGAAACTTTATTTTTTTTCAAATTGAAATTTCAATATATTTCTTTTTGCATGTATAAGGCTACAATGTTCCAATTTATAGACTACATATGGCTACAATGGCTATAATGAATAACAGTACTCTTCGTCCGCTCAAAACTAAAAATACTATTAAGCTCCTATTAAACAAAACTACGGTTATATTCAAATTCTGTCCAAATTATTTATTGCAATCCAACATTTTAATTTTTGAACAGGAAAACTGAAAAAGCGGAAAGAGTTGCTACTAATCAATGTACAGTTATTGAATTAAACAATTAAACAAAGAATTTTAAGAACACAAGGGGTTTAAAGGAATTCTACTCTGTATAATACCTTGGTTGGGCCTGAACAAGTTCTTTCAACAGGAAGTGACGAGCAACTTCAAATCTTAAAACTGACAGAAAAATATACCTTATATGAGGAGGGCTTTCTCCTCTTCATCTGCTCGCTCTTTACTCTAAAGTTTAACTTCTTGTTAAATTCTTTAAGAAAATTCGCTTAAACACAAGGGACATTGAATAGGAAAAAGAACCTTAAAAAACTAAGAAACTTTTGCTCTACGAGCCAGGGTTTGAGGAGGAGCAAGTCCCCCTCAATAATTTATATTTTCAATTTCTTTTTAAGTTTTAAGGTTTCTGCTTACATTCAGTTGATAAAATTTTTTTTTTCATTATAATTACACTTCATGAAATGGTCATCTGAACGCGATGACTTTTCTAACTCAGGAAAACGGTCAATATTTCAACGCTTGATGTCTGCCTTTTGACAGGTAGCAAGACAGAGAACATTTTTTTTTGAAAGGTAATGAAAATAGGTTAAAAGAGCTTGAAATAAAGATAATGAAAAAGTTTATTATAAAGTGTAATAATGATATTTTTTTGTAATGAAAAGTAAAGTATACAGTAATAAATTCAAAACAAAAGTATATGAAAATAAAAAGAAGTAATTAGAAAAAGCAATACTCTAACAAAAAACTCCTAGAATTCAGTTTTATTCAGCAATATCATGAGTTTGGGCCCTCCTTCCTTTGGTTTCCTCATACATACTTTATAGTCCCAATTTCCAGGGAAGGCTTGGCTCCCCTTGCGCTCGCCGAGGGCGTCCATGATTGATAGGGTATATAGAATTCAAATAGGGATGGGTTTTAATGGGAGGAAAAAAGTAAATCAAACTGCAAGTTGGTCCTGGAAAAGGGAAAAGGGGTTGGAAGTATTTTCGAGGACTGTGCCAGGATTTCGCAGATGAAGCCGGATACTATTTAGTTAACATAAATTATGTACTTTTTCAGTTAGTAAAAGCCTCATCATAATGTGAAAGAAGCGTAACTTGAAAAAATGAAGAAAAGCCTCTGTAGAAGTAAGTCTAAAAAAACAGATGGAATTTATTAATGATAAATGAAGAGACTTAGGGGCACCCAATGTAACACCAATCCCTTATGGCAAAGTAGAATAAAAGGTAGTACCCTTAGATCGGGAAAATAAATTTGTATTATTTCTTGGATAATCATATATGATAATTGGGTATCTTAGATATAAAAAGGGTTTGAGCTTTTTTGGAAACCTGGTTGAAATCTGAAGGGTAAATCACAGTGCTCGGCAGGCAATTGTCTGTTTTTGAAAAACTACTAACAGCTCACCGCAGTATTAGCCCACCTGTGTCCAACAAAGCCGCGCACGCTCTAGCTCTATTCCAATCTGTTCAAAGCCTCCCTCTTTATAACCTCCCTGGAAGTTCCCATTTCCCTTGAATCTTTCTTTATGACATCCTCCCACCTCAACCACGAACGACCTGCTTTCCATTTACCCCAAGGAGGAATCATTCTTTTGCAATCATTTTACCATCATCTTCATCTAGGATGATCAAATCATCATCATAATTTAATTTAGGGGACTTAATTCCCCATTCGTTTCTGTGCTCTCACATTACCTTTGATGTACTCCTTAGAACAAAGTCCATCAGAATGGTCCATATAAATGATGATATAACACAACCCTGCTCAGCTCCTGAGCAGGATTGTGTCCATATATATATATATATATATATATATATATATATATATATATATATATATATATATATATATATATATATATATATATATATTACGTTTCCAGGAGGGGGCTGGTTCACAGACAAGGATGTCTTGTCGTCCTTGTAAATATATATATATATATATATATATATATATATATATATATATATATATATATATATATATATATATATATATATATATATATATATATATATATATATATATATATATATATATATATATATATATATATATATATATATATATATATATATATATATATATATATATATATATATATATATATATATATATATATATATATATATATATATATATATATATATATATATATATATATATATATAACGTAGATAATTACTACGTTATATATATAGTTTTACTATTGATGACGGTCACTGTATATGTGACCAAAATATCTGGTATTTTTTGTGAATTTCTATAGACTGTCTATTAAAAAGGATTTTATCCCTATTTTGAACTTTTGTTTTTTACATATATATATATATATATATATATATATATATATATATATATATATATATATATATATATATATATTTATATATATATATTTATATATAACTCTCTAAATTGAATTTTTCATAGTTTCTTTTTTTAATAAAGCTGGGACATCCAGGTAGATGTTTGATTCATTTGTGGATGTCTGAGGCATTTACTAATATTTATTTAATAATAATAATAAAAAAAAAATCCAATTGAGATACTTCGACACTCAACTAAAAAACTGGGAAATTGGAACTGAAATGCAAGTCAGTCTTGCATTTCAGTTCCAATTTCCCAGTTAAGTCAGCCTTATTATATTTGACCAAAGGCTTGCTTCTGCTTGAATAGGTTTTGATGATCGCAATAATAGCTGGAACGTAGCAAAGAATAGTCGACGGTCCATCGTAACCAATAGTTAAAAAAGCATTAAAAAAAACTGTCGAATAAAAAATTACCATTTTTAGCTGATTCAGGAATGGTAACAATATTTAAAGTAAGTTTTAATAGTAAAATATTATTTTGAATAGGAGTGTGAAACTTTCAAAAACGCTGTCGGATCGAATTAAGAAACTGACCATTGGAATAGCCATTGTGGAAAATCTCTCACATTGAAATTAAAACCCCACTCAGGTTCCTTAACATGACATAAGAAGCACTCACATAACAAATTACTTAACATAAGAAGCACTGCAGTGACCTCTTTTGTTCTTCTTTTAATTAGAGAGGAACTCAATTCAGAAAACCAATTAGAGAGATCCCCGTTTGCTTTTCCTTAATTAGTTACCTATTTAGTTAGAATTTAAAAATGCAATGTGAAGGCATCCTGTACTCTTCTAATTATTATTCGTAAAGCACACACAATTGAGAAAGTTGAAATAAGAGAATGACTGTGGTCAGTTTTTAATAGAGCGTTATCCGTATTAAAACACATAAATATGGATCTGTATTTCATCGTGATAATAACTATTTAATGTTTTTTAGGCAATGGGAACAACAATGGAGACTGGTTCTAATAACAGGCCAATATCAATTCACTTTAAAGCCGGATTTCAAGAAAATTTGATGCCAATTTTGAATGTTTCGTAGCCAACATTAAGGTAATTGGTGTAGGTAATTCTCACCTTTGTTGTTGAAAACTTAATTGAAGAGAACTGAAAGGGGTTTGAGTTTTTGGCCCTTGCACACTTGTTATTCATCGGAGTTCCATTTGCTGAATTTTTTATTTCGTTTATTATGATGTAAAACTATATAATAGAAGGTCTTTAGACATGCATATTCTTGAGATTAACTCACGCGTGTTTACTTCACTTTGGAAGTGTACCTGGGGAGGGAGGGAGTTGAAAGTATTAGAGAAAGGTTGTCACTACCCATAGCCCATAATAATAAAGCTTTCCGGAAGGAGAAAAAAATGACAATAGTTTTAGGGTGAAAATGTTGATGTTTAGCTAAGAGTATCGGTTACATATGGAAGTGGAGACTGGCGCTAATTTCGACAAAAAAACTGTTAACGCAATTGCGTTATGTAAACTGTTAACGCCACATGCAAAGTGTCGTATAAAAATGCGACAGTTCGCATTTTTCGAGTATGATAAAAAGAACAATTAATTTCGTTAGTACAATTGGTAGAATTAGAGTAATTAATTTCTGATCTCAGTTCCTGACAAAAAAAAACGAAAAAAAAAAATGATTCTGAGTCTTAAATAAGTTACCCATATGGTTTTAGCACAAGAATCTCTCTGACCAAACAAAATGTTAGCTGCAGATTTACCAATTTAACTGAGGAATCAATAATCAGTTAACGTATAAACCCATCAGGTGTTGAATGAATAATAATTTAAAACTGCTTCCTATTAAATAATTAAAATATTAAATAATTTAAATCCTAACGACAAATCTGCTTCGCAATTGTGTTTCGCTTTTTATTTGTGACTTGATAAAAATAATAATGCGACTTTTATGGGGAAATAGTAAGATCTATGATATGGACACCGATATCTATGCTTGATATACTACGAAGAAAACATCAAGCACAAAAAAAAAATCCACGGGTCATAGAAATCAGATTTATTACAAGGACTGGGTTTTAAGGAGTCAGAGAAATGTATATTTGCTGTTACAGATAATGGGCCTTTGTAGCTTTAGCCTCGAATCAGATTTTCGTTAATGGCTAGTTATTCTGGGCTTGGTTTGTTTTGGCGAGCGTTTTCGGGTTGAACAACCTTTTCCTATATTTATCTACTATGAGCTGCCTCCCCGTAGTAACATAATGCTTGTAGACATGAATATATAATGAGTCGGAGGTAGTAGCCTTGAGATTACTGTTGATAAAAAACCTCGCCAAGTGCTGAAAACCATGGAGTGATCAAGATGTGCTCAGCATTGAAAAAAGCCTCCATTCAACTGGAGGTCCCAGGGAATTCTTGCTGTTGGTTCTAAGCCAGCTTATGCGCTTTGGCGTAGATCTGAGATGTGTTGGTCCCCGTCCTGCAATAGGTTCCGGAACTAAAGCTTTTCCAGAGGCCAAAATATGTAACTCATATCCCTGGGTTAGGAAAAATGAAATTAGGTGAAATAGAATTTATTTACTGAGACAGGAAGGATGGTGTAAATAGATAGGGAATAGGCTAATGATGAATAAGGAAGTTGCTACGTCCTGTTTAGGCTGGGGAGGTATTAATAATGGAATATTAATCGCTCATTTTTTTACTAAGAAGTACAGAGTATCAGTCATAGTAGTATATCCCCCTGTAGAACCGACTGACGGAGATATTAGGGACTCAGATTAATTTTTACTGACAGTTACAGGCACAAATAGACTGGGTATTTGTTAGAAATATGATTTCTTATTAAGAAATTTCAACGCCCAGGTCAGTAGAAATAGGGATAGATGTTATCGTATCCTAGGTAAATTTGATGTAGGAAAAGAAAACAGAAATGACTACAAATTGTTGCAAATATATAGGTATAACTATGAATTTATAACCAAGATAGTATCTGGTTATAAAATGGCCCTTAAGTTAACATTGTATTCACGTGATGGTAAAACAGCTAACCTTATTAATTATGACAATGTAAATTGAGGATCGACAGGATTAATACAAGATATAGGGTATACAGGAGTGCTGTTATTGATGTTAAAAGTAAAAATCGCCATCTTATAGTGTTTTCTTACGACTACTACTGCTAACAGCTTACTGCAGCACCAAGCCGCCTGACGGCAACACAGCTATGCACGCTTCTCCTCCATCCCAATCAGTTCACAGCTTCCCTCTACACCTTTGCAAGAAATTCTTATTTCCCTTAAGGCTTTCTTTTCGACATCCTCCCATTCCAACTGTGGACTGCCTGCTTTCTGTTTAGCCCTAGACGGTGGGAACGAATAGGACAATCTTTTGCAATATGTCATCCTTCATCCATAGAACGTTGCCCTAGCCGTCTCAAGTTATCTGTCGTTGTAGGCTTAGAAAGTGGGATTGACCCACACTTTTCGTAGAGCTTACTATTTGAAATATGGTCAGTCAGTTGGGTACCCAAAACAATCTGTAGGCAATTTCTCTGGAAAACATCTGTGAAAATTTGGACTTTCAGTGATAGTAACACTTTCAGCGTTATTATGTGCTCATTATCCGTTACGCCTCAAACCTAGAATTAAAAGAAAATCGCAATTAAACCGAAATTTCGGAAAAATTTATTATGTCCTAAAATGTAGACTTGTCCTTATGCAATTTCTTAAGCGTTTGAATAGGCTACAGAAGGATTAGATATAGAAACTTGAAAATGGCTACCAAGAGGATATTTTCAGCTCTAATTTTATTCCCAGAAGCTTCATTTAGCTGTCCTAGATCAATAGCTTTCAAACATCTCAATAACCCCTGTAGTGGGGTTTCTCTCCTAACTGAACCGGATTACTTGAGGCGCGGGATGATATCTCCCTTGTTGATTTGAATCTCCAGCATTTTTATTGGGGGGTAAGAGGGGTCCATATCTGGATAGTCAAAGGGCATGGGATTTATAATATTTTTCTCCACATTATTGGGGGGGGGGGCTACTGCCGGCTCCCCCCCCCTTGCCACCCCCAAATGACGCCCCTGGGGTGGAGGCCTCGAAACTTTTATATGATTCCTCTCTATTCCCAGAAATCTTTTTATTAGAAATAAATATTTATAAGGGTATCTTTATTATTTTTAGGCGGAAATTCTTCTTCCATAACAAGGCGATTGGAAGTACGAGAGTTAATGTCTTCACTTTGTTTATAAATGTCCAAATCTGGTTAATGAAATACTTCATTTCCCTCTTGTAGAGCACTTAGAAACACGTCAATTTTTTTTTCATACCAGCTATGTAAATAGCGACGAGGATCACACTGCCACTTAATATTCATTTAAAGTTGTATTCTACTGTCTTATCAAAAAATTTCCCTATTGTTCTACTTGTTGTTTAAAACAAGCTATGGCTATGTAAGTAAGTAAGTAATTCAGCATTGAACTTTTACAGTACATATTGTTGATGCTGATCTCCGTCTCATGGCCCTTCAGCCAGTAAGTGTAATTGGGGGGGGGGGGGAGATTCGGGGCTAGCTATCCTGCTCTGTGGCGCTCCCTTCCTGCTTACTTTTCAAAGATCTCTCCAGGTACCTATTTAGAGCCTGGTCGACTCTGGCTGAGTTTACAGAGATACACAACTGACCCCGTCCCACAACCAAATAACCGGTGACACCAGGAACCGAACTCTATGGCTATGGCTACTTTGGTTCTATGCCCCCCCCCCACAAGAAAATACCCCCTGGGTATTTTCTAAAACTCCGTTAACAGTTTTATTAACAGTTTTAGCATAGTTTACATAAAAAAACTTTTCTCATTTTCAATGCATGTTTCCATTATTAGGAGAAACCAATTGTTTATGGTTTTGGTTCATTGGGGCATTTCATTTACAAACATAATTACTGGGTCTTTCAACTGTGTCGAATAAAAAGGCAATATCAAAATTTTGATTGAATGTGTCTGGGAAAATGAGGGACAGAGGGGGGGGGGCTTGTTGCCCTTTAATCACTTTTGATTCTTAAAATGGGCACTAGAACTTTCGATTTCTAATTGAATGAGCTCCTTTTGAGGATTCTACGATAACTCCTTCCAAACGAAGTGCCTTGGTCAGAAAAGCCCGTCTTTGGGTAACAAATTCAAATTCAAATTCACTTTATTTTTCCCTTAATATTCTTGTTAACAACAAAAATAATAGCGGAAGTCAAACAACTTAAAAACACTTACAAAATTAAATTATTCAAACTTGATTTATTTACAATTTTTCTGGGTCACCATTGTAGTGTTTTACGAAGTATGGACCAAATGACTTCAGGTAGTACTCGGATGAGTGAATCGGCGGTCGTTCCAGATGTGCTGCATTTTTTTTTATTTCTCGGAGCCTCGTAGAATGTTGACTTAGGTGCACCTCAACGTCCAGTAGTAGATCACGGTGCGTTTCAGAATCAAGGATTTTTCATCCAAAGTCCATGACCAGTGTGTGCCTTCTGTCTTTGAGGGACTCCAACTTCAGAACTTTGAGGCTCATCTCATAGTCAACGTAACTACCCCCCAGTATTATTTTGTAGGCCCTTTTCTGCAATCCTTCAATTTTGTCGCTTTGATCTATGGTCAGTGCGCTGTGCCACACTGGGCAGGCATATTCAGTGAGCGGTCTAATGTAGCATTTGTAGCATGCAACCATGACCTCAGTTTTCATCCTAAAGCGGCGAAAGTAGGCAAAAGATCTTAGGAGGAAAGTAGTCTTGGATACGATTGACGATACGTAGGTGTTGCATTTTAGATCGGCATCCAGGTGGACACCCAGGATCTTCACCGTTTTCACAGCCTTCGGCCCACCGCATGGCGGGTCTGGAACTGGCCGTTTAAGGAAATTAACCCTAAATAGGACTGTTTTTTACTGGCTGAGTGTAACTTTCACTTGGTTTGCTTCATCCTCGATTTTTCGCATTACTGTTAGGATTGGGTCTGGCTGTATGCTCTGTGAGAGAAGTCTGAGGAGGAGGGTGGAGAAATCGTCAGCGAATTTTTAGCGTTCCATAATTTCGCGCAAAAGTTTGTTAATCACAATAAGGAAGGCTAAAGGGCCCAACTTCGAACCTTGTGCTGCACCGCAGCTCAGCTCCCTGATGTTTGACGTTTCGCGATTAGGAAGTTGTACTTTTTGTTTGCGGTTCGTCAGGAAACTGCCAACCATTCTCAAGACAATTTGTCTTGCTCCAAGGTAAGTTGCCTCGTCGATAACAACTGAGTGGTCGAGTAAGTCGAATGCTTTCACGAAGTCCGCGATGATGCAGTCAATACAAGCACCGTCAATCTCCAGATGCTCCAGGATGTCTCTGATGAGGTGGATCAGGTAATGCACAGTTCTATGACCTGGACGAAAGCCGCACTGCCGAGGATCAAGATTTTCACTAATATCTTCGAAAAGCCATTTGAAGACAATTTCTTCTAGGACTTTTGAGAAAATCGATGTCTTTGAGATGGTTCTTAAGTCATTTGCAGATTCGACGGATGATTTTTTCGGTATAGGAATGACCACAGCAGTTTTGAATCGTATCGGGAAGGTTTCGTTACTCAGGCCTTGGCTTACTATGGGAGTAAACGATACCACAAGCTATGTATTGCATGCTTTAATGAGTTTGATTTGCAATTTTCCAGGAAATGAGGCCTTCGATGCGTCCTGTTTTAAGAAAGCGGTCTGGATGGTTTTTGCTTCAAAGACAGGATTTCAGTAATGCTTGGAATGTTGGGAGGTGATGTAAGACCAGGGTACTTTGTACAGATTTTAGCAAAGTGTTCGTTAATCGCGTTAGCGGTAAGTTTCTCCCCTTTTTCGTTTCTTAGTTCAACGTTTTTCTGCTTTCGGCCAAGAAAGTTTTGAACCGTGCTATGAAACTTTTTAGAATCGGAAGATAGAAGCTTCTGTACAGTCAAGCGGCCGTGCTGCTTCCTTGCATACTTTATCTTTCTCACCACTATATTTCGCAACTTGTTGGACTCTGCTCTGTTAGAGTTGTACAAGTTATCCCGCCTTAGGATAAGCTCTTTCAGAATCAGAATCATTTATTAACATAAAAGCTTTCGTAGTCAGGGTTTAAATCCCGACTAAATCGCGCTATTATTTAGAAAGTGAACAAAGACACGAAAAAATTAATGCACATATCACTTATTGTAGACAGAAACATAAAAAGGCACAAACGAATTGCTGAAGCGATTAGTGCGACACTTGGGCTGGGCTAGCTGTGTTGCTTTTGATCTTGTAGTTACTTTTTTTGTCAGCATTGGGGGTAATATATTTCTGTGTTTATCACTTGTCAGAAGAAACTGGCCAAATTTACAGATAAGTTGAAAACGGCGATCGTGGAGTGACGGCAAATTTAGTTGAGACAGTGCTGATTCGTAATCGGTGTACTGATCAGACAGTATGGCCTTCACCGCTCTTTTCTGGACTGATTCGAGTACTTCGCTCATATAGGTAGCGTTCTGAACCTGTGGACCCCATACAGGGCACGCATACTCTAATATCGGGCGAATATATGTCCGGTAGGCTGTTTTCAATTGCGGCACTGAAAAACCAAATCTTCGCATCAGTAAAAGGGTACGCATGGCACAGTTCGCCTTTTTCACTACCCCTTGGACGTGGAGGCTAAACGAACAGTCAACGCTGAACGTAACACCGAGAATAACTGCCGACGATACGCTTTGGTAGGGTGGAGGGGGGCACTGAAAATCCCTTTTGAGAGTGTTAAATCGAAGAATTTTGGTTTTCGTTTCGTTGATTTGGAGGCTGTTTTCAGAACACTGGTCTCTAAAGTTGTCGATAAATGATTCACTGAACTGGGGAACGGTTTGAGACTTCTCAATGAGGTATTTTAAGAGGGTGGAAAGGTCATCTACGAATTTGAACCGTCAAAATCGGCAAGGACGATGTTGATCACTGCCAAGAACAACAAGGCAGCGAGTTTAGTGCATTGTGGGGCACCACACGTAAGCTCAGACCATTCCGAATCAGTATCACCTGGGTGGAGACCATATACACTCTGTAGTCGGTCGCGAAAGAAATCTATTATTAATAAGAGAATATGTGTGCAAGCTCCCATAACCTTCAGATTGTTCACTGCAGTATAATGGCGTATCAAGTCGAAGGCCTTTCTATAGTCGGCTAGGAGGAGATCTACAATTGTGCCTCCTTGGTCAAGCCATTCAACAATAAGGTGATACAGACGCACAAGATAAACAGTTGTACTACCACCTTTCAAGCACCCGTATTGGTATAGATCAAGAGAGCCCTGGACTTGTGACATAAGTTCACGATATATAAATGATTCCACTACCTTAGAGAGGTTCGGAACTATCGAAATTGGGTGGAGTTGGTCGCAAGATTTCGGGTTTTTTACTTTTGGAATGACGCGCACATAAGCTCTCTTCCAAACACTGGGGAACACTTGTTCGCGAAAACACTGGTTAATAATAGAGCTGATTGGCTTTGCGAGAAAGATGGAGAACTCGCGTAACAACTTTACAGGGAGTTCACCAGGGTAAGACGCACAGTTTACTTTCAGTTTCTGAAGTTCCTTAAAGACGGCATATTCAGGGGTCGGTCGAAAACAGGATCAGCCGCTTTGTGGCATGTTTGAAACAGGTTTTTGTGTGGCATGGCCGCGTAGAAACAAAAATGAATTCTTGTCAAAAAGGGGCATGTTTAAGAGCTGACGTCACAAGACTTGTTTTGTTTCTTAAGCTAATACGAAGGTGATGATATGCCGATTCTAAACCAAACAACGACTCTATCGAAATGTGGCATGTATAGGCATCATGTCAAAAAACTGGTTTTTATCACAAAACTTGAATGTCTCTTGTTTTGGCTTTTTTGCCAAGGATACAAAGACATATCCATCGTATATATGGGTCTGCTAATTACGAGTTATGGAGTTTGTACTTTGAATAGAAGATGGCATATGAGACGCAAATCTCTTATTCTCTTAACCCAAATCTCTTAACCCAAAAAATATATCAAACAGTTCGTGGTAACGAACTGTAAGTAAGGAGCGACCCGGCTCAATTATAACCGAAACTCTAAAAAACGGATTTTTGATACCAATAGATACATCAAAAGAATCAAATTTTAATTCTGATTTCAAGTATATAAGTTTCATCAAGTTTAGTTTTACCCGTCAAAAGTTAAGCGTCTGAGAAAATTTGGCTGATTTTTGAAAAAAGGGAGAAAGACCCCCTAAAAGCTATAGAAGCTTAATAAAAATCACAACATCATATTCAGTGTATCAGAAACCCTACTGTAGAGGTTTCAAGCACCTACCTACAAAAATATGGACTTTTGCATTTTTTGCTAAAAGAAAGATGACGGATGCGTGTTTTTTTTAATTATATTTTATTTTTTTCCAAGGGGTGATCGTTTCGACAAATTGGTCATAGAATACCGTGGGATGGCTTACTGGAACAGAAGTTAAAATTCCTATTAACCTCTTAAGTGACAAAAAAATTGAGGGCACCTAAGCCCCCTCCCAGGCTCAATTTTTCCCGAAGTTACCTGATCAAAAATTTGAGATAGCCATTTTGTTCAGCATGGTCAAAAATATGATAACTATGTCTTTTAGGATGACTTAATCCCCAGGAATCCCTGGGGAGAGGGCTGAAAGTTTTGAAATTTACCAAATGTTAACATATAGTATTGGTTATTGGTAAGTACAAAGACGTTTTCAGAGGAATTTTTTCTGGTAGGTGGGACAGGGGGGAGGCGGCGGGGTGGCTCGGGGCGAATATTTACATGAAGTAATTTTTAATTGGGGAATGGACATTGCTATGTGGGGGGTGCCGCAATTAAAAGCATTATTAAAGAAAAAGGTCAGAAATTATATTTAAAAAAAACAAGTTTTTCAACTGAAAATAAGGAGCACCATCAATACTTAAAAGAGACAGAAAATATTACGTATATGATTGGGTTCAACCCCTAGTCAATACCTCGCTCTTCAAGGCAAAGAATTTTAGAACTTTCATAAGAGCTATTTATTCTAATTAACGGACTTTGAGATTAAGGAGTCATTTTTAAAGAATTTGAACAAAATTTGAACTTTAGCTTAAAAAGCAAGGTATTGACTAGGGGGCAAACCCCCTAATATACGTATTAAAAATCAATGAATACAGAAGTTCGTTACGTAAGTTAATTCGGAAGTTACATATATTTATTACTAATCAAAACGTTCGTAAATAAAATCAAACAAGTTTTGAAAAAGCCATTTAATAAAAAAAGTAAAATTAATATGCAAATTTTTTTTTATTATTCATGTAAGGTGAGCCAAAATCAAAACCTACATTAATTCAAAAACGTTCAAATATTAAATACAAAAAACAAGTTTTTTTAACTGAAAGTAAGGAGCGATGTTAAAACTTAAAACGAACAGAAATTATTCCGTATATGAAAGGGGCTGTGCCCTCCTCAACGCCTCGCTCTTCACGCTAAAGTTTGACTTTCTCACAACTCTTTTTTTTAAACAATAAAAACTTTAGCGTAAAGAGCGAGGCGTTGAGGAGGGCACAGCCGCTTTCATATACGTAATAATTTCTTTTCTTTTTAATTTTTAATGTCACTCCTTAGTTTCAGTTAAAACAAAACTTGTTTTTTTTATTTAATTTCTGATCGTTTTTTAGTTAATGCAGCTTTTATTTTGGCTCGCCGGCATTGAATAAGTAATCAAAATTTACATAAAAAAATTACTTTTCTTTTGCTAAATGGCTGTCTAAACTTGGTTCTTACTTAATTTACAAATTAATTTACGTAACGAACTTCTATATTCGTATATTTTTCTTCTGTCAAAAAATACACGGTTGCGGATTTTTGCAGATATGAGCTTGAAACCTATGATATAGGTTTTTCTGACACGCTGAATCTGACGGTGTGATTTTCATTAAATTTTTTTCACTTTTAGGGGATGTTTCCCCCCTCTTTAAAAAATCAGGTAAATTTTCTCAGGCTCGTAGCCTTTGATGAGTAATACTAAACTTTATAAAAATTTATATATTTAGAATCAGCATTATAAGCCCATTCTTTTGATACATTTATTGACATCAAAGTTCCGTTTTTAAAAGTTTCGATTACTATTGAGCCGTATCGCTTGTTTTTTTTTATTGTTTTTTTCTATTACGTATATGCTGGGGGTCTCCCATTAGTAAATACCACTATCTTGCCTATAGAAGTTAAAAAATTTTTAATTCAAAAGTCCCTTAAACTCCCATGCCTATTACTGATACGTTAGCTCCCAGCCTAACTCTCGGCCACACCCGACCTATATGCGGCCGGACGCTGGCGGGATAAGTACCCATAAACACTACACTAGGTACGCAATGGGCCAAGTTCATAAATTGCAGCCCATATCCGGGGACCTGGGGGGGATTAAGTCATCGTAAAAGATATATTTATTAGATTTTCGACTATGCTGGACAAAATGGCTAGCTCAAAATTATAATTGGGTGACTTTGAGAAAAAAATGAGCGTGAGAGGGGGACAAGATCCTCTCCCATTTTTTTTGTCACTTAAAAAGGACACTAGAACTTTTAATTTCCATTCCAATGAGCCCTCTTATGATATTCTAGGACCACTGGGTCAATATGATTACACCTGGGAAAAAAAACAAATAAACAAGCACCCGTGATCTTTCTTCTGGCAAAAAATGCAAAATTCCACATTTTTGTAGATAGGAGCTTGAAACCTCTACAGTAGGGTTGTCTGATACACTAAAGCTGAGGTTGTTAATGTCAATAGTTTTTAATTACTTTTAGGGGGTTTTTATCCTTTTTTTAAAAAACGAGACAAATTTTCTCGGGCACGTAAATGTTTATGAGTACCATTAAACTTAATGAACCCTATATATTTGAGATCAGAATTAAAATCTGATTCTTTTGATGTATCTATTGGTACCAAATTCCGTTTTTTAGAGTTTCGGTTACCATTGAGCCGGGTCGCTCCTTACTTACAGTTCGTTACCACGAACTGTTTGAAAAGCAAGTTATTTAAAAATACTTCATATTCAACAGCCCTTGTGTTTTATGACTCATTTCTACGGGAACGAGTCATAGAACGATAACAAAAACTGACTAGCTTAAAGAGCAAGGGTTGAGAAAGGAGCCGCTCCACTCATATTTAAAATGGCTCTTGTTTCTCTTAAGCTTAAAACTTGGTTTTATAAATGGAATTTCTGATTGTTTTTCAAATTTTGACAAGAAATCCTTTCCTGCTTTATGTGTAAAATTTGGCTCAGAAATTTCCCTGAATCTTACCATGAAAAATTATTCCCCCGGAAGGGCGTTATACCACTCAAGGACCCCCTTCCCACCAAAAAATACCACTTTCCATTGTAAGTTTTTTCATATTCTGCAATGAGAAATACTATCTGTGAACGGTGGGCAAACTGCGTAACTTGTAGTTCCTTCTTCTTGGACTATAAGGGATCATTTCCTCCCCAAAGATAAATTATTGGACCTTTCTACTGTTTAAATCAAATTAATAATGCCAAATTTTGATATGTCATTATATGGGTAAACAGAGGCGTCGACGAATTGCTAGCTACCCTCCAATGTTTGGTTATTCTCAAAGGTCAGTAATATTTGTGATTCATGATCAAATAAGCCCTCTTCTAATTTTCTAGGTTTGGTTTGCTACAATTGGGCATGGGGAAAGAAACATATAAAACCGTATCTCTTCAAGGAAAAAGTACAAAATTCAAGATTTTTGATAGAAAATAGGATTTCAAACTTCTACACTTAGACTCTCTAATCATAAAATAATAAAATGAAAAATAAAGTCAAAACAGGTGAGAAAACAAGGATTTTGTCAGCCAGTGGCAAAACATGATGACGAAGAAAAAAGCAAATATTTCTACAAGGACCTCCCTCAATTTGTCCTCAGTGCTAAACAAAAAAAAAGAAGAAAAAAAACAAAGAAAATTTAACCTTTCGAAGTTTACCCGACAACGACAAAACAGACACTCAAAGTGTCTATGGATTTGACAGTGGAAGAAGACACAACCATGTATTTTATAAAATAATCTCTTATTTAAAATAAAGTATTTGTCGAAAGTATATGTCCTTAACAAGTTATCTTCTAGGATCTTTATTGTTATTAATGTTTGTGTTATGTTTTTATTCGAATAAATTGAATTGAATTGAATTGAATTCAACGTTTCTTGTAATTTGTTTTCTATATGAATGAATACTAGATAGGAATGACACAAAAGGCTAAGTAGAAACAGAGTTGAAGGTATAGAGTGAAAGGATATAAGGATAAAACAATAGCTCCAGAGGGAGCTATTTAGAGGGTTAGAATCACCCTTTTCCAGTGAACATGGCCATTTAAATCCGTTTTAACAAGAGTCCCACTTGATATGAAACCAGTGATAAACAAAATTTCTTATTTGAACGAAAACCATCAAAAATTTTTAACTAAATGTTTTATAAAATCTCCTTCCAAAAAATTTAATTTATGCATAAGGAAAACAAATACATTTAAAAATAAAATGTCAGCTTTTATTTTTGTACATTCTAAAACTTAGAAGTAGGTATTTATAAATCCTAAGTTGAAAAGAGATCCATTTTTTAAATAATGGTCTATCTCTCACTGCCATCTTTATTTCAAAGTACTTACTCTACCACTGAATTCCAGCAAACCCTTAATTATTCAATGCAAATGAACTTTTGCCATTGGTTTCATATTAGATTATAGAACAAAAACCAGTTTTTTGTCATGATGCCTATACGTGCCACATTTCAATAGAGTCGTTTTTGGTTTAGAATTGGCATGTCATCACCTTCGTATTAGCTTAAGAAACAAAACAAGTCTTGTGACGTCAGCTCTTAAACATGCCCCTTTTCGACAAGAATTCATTTTTGTTTCTATGCGGCCATGCCACACAAAAACCTGTTTCAAACATGCCACAAAGCGGCTGATCCTTTTTTCGACCGACCCCATATTCAGATA
>NC_142812.1:828328-910019 GCF_049724085.1 Artemia sp. Qi Xiang Cuo
AAGTAGGACAAAAGGTAGTAGACATATGAAATATTAGAGCTAATACCCAAATAATTTTATATCTGGTTCATTCATAGTCTATGCCCTTTGTGTATATTTTTTAAAGAGTGTTACATCCCCTATTCTTCATTTTTTATGTATATCCTTTGAATCCATTATATTTAAGGGAGGATTGTCAAAGGCTTCAGTGTAAATATGTAAGCGTTCAGTTTTTTTTAACATTTAAATGTAAATGGATGATTTGAAGAAAAAGAAAGATGTCGAAAATGTTGGATGATTTGAAGAAAAACTACCAGCCATAATTCAGAAAGATTTTGTGCTAATTTCAACCAAAAAAAGGCTGAAAATATCAATCACTCGGTTCAATGAGAAGCACAAGTCTCCGATAGATAAATGTCAAGATGATAGAAGTTTCATATCGGGTAAAAGATGAACTGATTCATCTTGAAAATGGACTTGGGTGCATTTTCATTGTTTTTTATACAGTTTCAATATGCTTAAATTCTTTCCTGAAAGTTTTAATAACTTTGATTTTGTTAAATTTGCATGAAGAGAAAACATCTTAAATGTATTTTATTTCTCTTATGGTCCAAACTATGTACTGGTCTGAAAAAAGTACAGGAGGTGTCGGCTCTACTCCTCTTAGTTTCTGGTCGTTATAAGGGTGACTCGGATATTAGTTTTAATTTCGGTTCTGTTTGAGTTTTATATTTTTATTGAAAGTGATTTACGGTAGTTTTCTGCATGAGAAGTTGTTTCCTTAATTTTTTTCCTAAAAATTTCGCCGAAAAATTTGCTGAAAATTTACACCCTTTTAAAAATTTTGATGCACAGTATATTTGTATTGAGTTTCACACCTCAACATTCCATGAAAAATAAAACTTGAAACCCGGTTCTTTTCAGAACATTTTGATTACCTTGATGACTTATAACCTTTTTATTTATTTCAATAACAATATTTAAGTAGTAATATTAGTAGCCCTGACAGTCTGAACTTAATATTCTCAGTTGATCTGAATGTCTAACAGAGAGGACGTATTGACTTAACATATTTCCTTTTAATTTAGTGATAGAGAAGAACCTGTTTACCTTGAATGTTTCAACTTATTATTTTCTTCTTTTTCTAAGATATCTAGTCTGTATATCTTGTCAACTTGGATTAATTGAAGCTATTTTTATGTGGTTTAATAGTATACATAATAGTAGACAGTAGTAGCATTAGAAGTAGTATCAAAATGGGTCGTAAAATGGAAGTCCCGAAAGCAGGGCCCGCCGATGTGTGTAATAAACGTCTTGTGAGTTTCAAACCATCTCCCGTAATGCGTTAAATTGCATGGTGACGTAGAACACCATCGTGGAAGGATCCTTTCTAGTAGGACAACTGCGACAGGGACTCCAGACAGGCGTCTCTTTGCAAAAACTAACAAACAAGTATGTGTGCAATAAGAGAGTCATACTTTACTCCCGCCATTTACACGTGTTGCAGCCATTTAAAAATTTGCCTCTCAATTACTTGGACTATCTGCCTTGGCTTTTCTCTCTCTACAAGTAGCCATGTATACTTAAAAATTAATTTATAACTAAAACTAGAAAACGACAGTGGTTTAAATGTATATAATAAACCACTCTGCAATACTGGTTAATTTTTATATCATTTACTCAGGTGAATTTTGAACTTATCAATGAACGAACTGCAAGTAAGGAGTGATCCGGCTCAATAGTAACCAAAACTCTAAAAAACGGAATTTGATACGAGTAAATACAGGAAAAATGTTTTTTTATGCTGATTTCAAATATACAAGTTTAATTAAGTTTAGTCTTACCATTCAAAAGTTACGAGCATGAAAAAATTTGTCTTATTTTCAAAAAAAATAGGAAAAAACCCCCTAAAAGTGATAAAACGTTATTGAAAATCAAACCATTAGATTCAGCATATTAAAAAACCCTACTGCAGAGGTTTCAAGCTCTCTTCTGCAAAAATGCGGAATTTTGTTTTTTTTTGCAAGAAGGAAGATCACGAATGCGTGTTTATTTGTTTTTTTTTCTCAGGGGTGATCGTATCGAACCAGTGGTCCTAGAATATCGTGAGAGGTCTCATTCGAACGGAAATTAGAAGTCATGGCGCTCTTTTTAAGACCCAAAAATTCGAGGACAACTAGGCCCGCTCCTAGGCTCATTTTTTCACCGAAGTCACCTGATCAAAATTTTGAGATAGCCATTTCGTTCAGCATAAAAATTAAATCTATAAATCTTTGAGGATGTCTTCATCCCCCATAGTTCCCGGAAGAAAGTCTGCAAGTTTGAACTTTACCCATTGCTTACATATAGTATTGGTTTTTGGGAAGCATAAAGAGGTTTTCATGAGGGATTTCTTCTCATGGGGGGAGGGTTCGGAGGTGGGGGCTACGTGGGAGGATATTTCCATGGAAGATTTCTTCATAGGAGAAGGGACATTTCTATGAAGGGGGCGGCGGATTTCCCAGCATTATTTAAAAAACGATCAGAAATTAAATAAAAAAATAATCAACTAAAAGTAAGTAGTAAAATTAAAACTTAAAACGAACAGAAATTATTACGTATGTAAGGGGCTTCACCCCCTAGTCAATACCTCGCTCTTTACGCTAATGCTTTTTTAGTACCTGCAAAAGAGCTATGTATTCTAAATAAATGGCTTTTGTGATTCAGGGGTTTGTGATTTGAACAAAGTTCGAACTTTAGCGTAAAATCTCTCGTCAAATCTTTTATCCCAAGTCTCGAAGTCCAGGGGGCAGAATTTATCTGGTACGGTGACGAAGTCATGTCTTTTACTCCATTCATTACGAGTAGCCTTGGCATAATCATTTTGAATTTCCTGGTAGCAAGATCCATTGGTAGCTATGTAAGAGTAACAATTGTTGATTGTGAACTTCCAGTTCTTCCCTTCTTACTGAAAATTCAATAAAGTTTATCTAAAGTACAAAAGAATCAGACGTTATTACCGGAAAAAAATTCGAACAAATTCGAAACAAAATTCGAACTTTAGCGTAAAATATCTCGTAAAATCTCTTATCCCAAGTCTCGTAGTTCAAAACTTTGAAACAAACAATTCGAAACAAAATTCGAACTTTAGCGTAAAATCTCTCATCAAATTTCTTATCCTATGTCTCGTAGTTCAGGGGACAAAAATTATTTGGTATGGCGACAAAGTCGTGTCTCGTATTCAATTCATTACGAGTAGGCTTAGCATAAGCCTTTTTAAATCTCCTGGCAGCAAGATCCAATGGTAGTTGTGTAAGGGTAACAATTGTTGATAGTCAACTTCTAATTCTTCCTGTCTTACTGAAAATTTAATAAAGTTTTCCTAAAGTACAAAAGAATCAGACTTTATTACCGGAAAAAAATCGAACAAATTCGAAACAAAATTCGAACTTTAACGTAAAATCTCTCGTCAAATCTCTTATCCTAAGTCTCGTAGTCTAGGGGGCAGAATTTAATCTGAAATATTTTGGAGTTGACTTTCTTTGGGAATCCTCATGTTTTCTATATTCCGGGATATTCCAACACATATTTTCCAATAGGTGTTGGAAATCCCAGAATATTCCAACATGAATATTCCAACTCACCTTCGGCTGTTAGTTATTCGGTTTTAATTCTTCTTGTTTTGGATTTTATTGAACATTATTCATTTTCATTTTTGGGTTTTCATTTTTTTTTTTACATTGTCTCACCATGATTGGTTTTTTTGACTTTTTTTTGGCATTTTCACTGATTTTGTTTTGTATGTACTAAAGAAGAGACGTGGTTTTCTTATCAAATATTAACTTTGTTTTTTTTTCCGTATTTTAGTTTTGCTTTGAAAAAAACATGTTGTAAAAAAATTTTTGGCAGTTTATCTTATACATTGTCTTATTATGTTGTCTTACAACTCACCAAATGCAACAGGCAACGAGTGCATAGCCTTCCCTTTTACAGGGGTCACTTCTAATTGGCCAACGGATTAGTGGCTTAGTGGCAATCACATCCTCGACAAAGTTTGCCAATTCCTTGCGCAAGCGGCAAAGTGAGGCAGTTGATCTCCTTTTGTGTTACGTAAGGTTTGGTCGTCTTTGATCACCCCAAAATTTTGTTCGACTCGTAAAAACGGTACAAAATGGATATGAATAATTTTTGATGTGTTTTTAAAGGTATTTTGCTATCCCCGAATGAAAATCCAGGATAGGTTAATATGACGTAAAATCAATGTTGCACGACCTCTTTTCAGTATCTATTTTGGGGAATTGCTTTTCCTTTTCTTCTTCTCTTTGTTGCTCGATATCAATATGCATTCGTTTTCTTGAGCTAGTAATTTTAGAGGTAGTGGGATAGATATTCAGGAAAGCAATCCTGTTTGAAACCATGGGTATATCATTTATATAACTCGTATCCACAAATTCACCAGGGTCCTTGGGACTTTGCCCACCTTATTAAACTTATCTTTTCATTAATTTGAAATAATTTTCTACTAATGCATTTGTATGCCTAGTAAATCTATCATTTAGCATTCTTGCAGTTGTTAAAGGGGATTATTTGAAAAAAACTACGTTTTCTAAAGAGTTAAAGAGGCTGAGTCAAAAGTTCAGACCTTAAAACGTAGAGGGATTAGGAGGTACAGTTGGGGGGCTGCCGCCCCCCAAACCCCCCGCTTTCGCAACCTTTAAATAAATTTTTTTTTAAACTGAAAGTAAGGAGCGATATTAAAACTTAAAACGAACAGAAATTATTCCGTATATGAAAGGGCCTGTGCCCGCCTCACCGCCTCGCTCTTTACTCTAAAGTTTTTATTCTTTAAAAAAAAGAGTTTTAAGAAAGTCAAACTTTAGCGTAAAGAGCGAGGTGTTGAAGAGGGCACAACCCCTTTCATATACGGAATAATTTCTGTTCGTTTTAAGTTTTAATGTCGCTCCTTACTTTCAGTTTAAATTTTTTTTTTATTGAAAGGCTACAAAAGTGGGGGGTTTGGGGACGCCCGCCCCCCCACAGTGCCTTCTAATCCCGGTATGTTTTAAGGTTCGAACTTGTGACTCAGCCTCTTTAACTCTTTAGAAAATGTAGTTTTTTTCAAATAATTTCTGCACATTTTTGTACAGTTTATCACTTATTATTGCTTGACTAACTGTTAGCTGATCGTGTCTGGAGTTAAAGTTAGGGGACTGCCGCCCCCCAAACCTCCTGCTCTTTAAGATTAAGGAGGCACACTTGTGCCTCTTTAAAGAGATCTTCTGGAGACGCCTGTTGAGCCGAAGGATTTAATACATTGGATTTAAAAAAGAGTTTCTTTTTTAAACTTTAAATTCAATATGTAAAAAAAATTTATCTGACGGGGAATCGAACCCGGGTGTTCCGCCTGACAGTCAGGAGAAGTGATCAATGTACCAAAGAAAAGTTACATTACTTTTATTCTGTGCGATGTATTTTGGAAGAAAGCAAATCCCCACAAAACTTGATATTTGTTTTTTTGAAAACAAGGCAGGAGTGATCGGATTAAGCGGAAATTTCGAGGATAAGCTTCCAGGCCCCAGGAAAGCTTATCCTCTAAATTTCAGCCCGATCGAACAACGTTAAAGGGGGCTGTGGTGGGAAAATTTAACATGGGCTCTTATAGGAAAACGAGGTTTTTCGTAAATATAAATTCGGGGGATAATTTTTTCGGTCTGAAAATATCAAAAGGCCCTAACAGGTCGAATTCCGCTTCGAATGAGTCCTCATTCACCTGGATCCGTTGCCAACTGTGGCCTGCAGGCGTGGCTAATAAAAAAAAGAAATGAACTTTAAGTGGCTACATCTGGTTTTTGGAACACAGGGAAGAAGTGATCAGATTGAGCTGAAATTTTGAGGATAAGCTCCCGGGTCCTAGGAAAGCTTAACCTCTAAATTTCAGCCCAATCGGACAACATTAAAGGGGGGCTGTGGTCGGAGGGTCGAAACTTCCGGCCCACTTACCCATGAAGATAAAGTCGGAGGGGGTGAAATTTTGCACGTTTTCTTAGTTGGAGCTTGGGCTACAAAATGCGATCACCGCTGTCTCTCTGCGACCGCTAGGACCGGAAATCACTTAACATTGTGGTGGGTCGCCTCTTTATAGAGGCACAAGTGTGCCTCCTTGATAGTTTAATAATTATTTGTTCTAGCCTATGACAAACTTTCAAACTATAATAACGGTTTAATTCCCTGTCCCTACTATTATCTTCTGAGAACTCATCATGAAAATTAGCAAATCAAATTAGCGAAGCATTGATAATTTCATTCATGCGCATTGATGGATCCAAAATATATTTTATGATAACGAATCGTATGATATAGAATTAACGACTTTTACTTATAGGTTCTAAACCACTGGAGTTGGATACACTCGACTTAGTAGAATACAAATTAGAAGCAAGGCTTCACCAGGGGAAGTTTACTCTTTAATCCTTCAGCTGGGATACTCCGTGATGAAGACTTCGAAGAAGCTCGGTATGGCAAGTCTATTGTGGTAATTTCTAACTTATGTAACTTTTTGAATTTTCTGACAGAGGATTCATTTTGAGCTAGTTTATGATGTCTGCTCTATTTGTGTTGTTTGGAGTTTTTTTTATATAAATTTTTATTTTCATATAAATTTAATATAGAAGTGTTGTTATCCAACGTGTGAGTTTGAAAGAATCTTTGATGGGTATGGTTTGTTTTGAGATTCTGTGATAACTGTTGGTAATAGTCGCTTTTCTTTGGGAGGCATAGTTTCTTGCTGTTTAACAATATTATTACTAGGAATTTGGATTGGAATTGTAGTGTCCTAAATTTTAATACTTTTGAATTTTACCTTGTTGATTGTAGTCTTTGATGTAACTTAATTCTTGGGGCCCTTGTCCGTTTTTTTAGTAAATAAATATCTCTTCTCCTTTTTGCTTAGGTTTTTCCTACAGTTAAAGTTTCATATAGAATCTAACCTTTTTTGTCTAGGCAACAATTTCGCAAAAGAAAATAAGTTGGCTTCGTATTAAAATTCTGTATGAATGATCACATGGGCATACTAAATCCTGGACCATTGATTCTTAATTTATGGGCATGGCGAATTCAATTTTGAGGTTTGATGCATTCAAATTGCCTGTGTCTAGACTACACCACGCAAGAGGCAACTTTGATTTTTGTGTCGATATATAATTTTTAAGTTAGATCAAGTTCATATTGAGATTATATAATAGATAGTTGTTGGAGTGGAGATTGGAAGTAAAAGTGAGTTATATTTTACGATTGTATTTGACTTTTATCCTGAACCCCGGTAGGGTTAGGAAGAGTTGAAAATTGTTGTCATTGTAGTATCCACCAGAGGAACCGTCCCCCTGCAAGGATGTATTTATTAGTGGTGACACAGGTCGTGGTACCTCAGGCTTGAATAGTGTTGCCGTTACTCCCTCTACAGGTGGTACACTTGTCACATCCCTGGTGGTTGTAATATCAGCATGGAAGAGCTGGTTGAACCCCTTGGACTGCTCGACTATGATATAATACTCTAGCGGAGGCCTCTAGTGGTACTAGTGACACGGTCCCACATCCATCACCATCGCCAGAGACCCTTACAATAATATAATGAAGTTTCAATTGCTGGTCATGATGTCCTTGTAGTGTTTTGGGTTCCACTTAAAATTCATATCCATAGGGATGTACTATTTACTATCTTGAAGAAATCTTGACATCTTAACTAATTTACAGGTTTGACTACGTTGGTTTTAATGATTCTGTTGTTATTTCAATGAATTCCTTGCATAAAATGTTTTAGGAATACATCTTGTAGATATATATTGATGGGTTGCTGCTTTGGCTCCAGTTCCCAATACGGCTATGCAGTAAGTTTTTTTTTATGCATTTATGCTCATTGTTGCTCACCTTGTAAGTGAGGCTGTTTCCTAGTGAAATTGCAGGGCTGATTGATATCATCCTCCACTTCTTGAATTTTCCTTGAAACTTGGCGAAGTTATTCGTGTCTCACAATATTTCTATTAGGCTAAGTGAAATCTCAGAATTTAAAGGATGTGCATGGCGTTTTTCAACAGCTTCGTTTGGGTCTGAAATGGACAATTGGTCAAATGAAGGTGGTTCAAAATCATCTTCAGTGATTTGTGATGGACGTTCATCTAAATTTTATTTTATGATACATTTATCTAGCTACTTTGAAAGCTGAGAATATTAAGACTATTGATGGTTCGATCATCGCTTACACTGAATGAAGCTTAGGTAAAACATGTTCAAATCTCAGATTTATTTGTGAAACTTCTTAGAGAGCAAGTGATTTCAAACAGTTCGTGGTAACGAACTGTAAGTAAGGAGTGACCCGGCTCAATGATAACCGAAACTGTAGAAAACGGAATTTTGATACCAATAGGTACATCAAAAGAATCAGATTTTAATGCTAATTTCAAATATATAAGTTTCATTTAGTCCTACTTATTAAAAGTTATGCGCCTGAGAAAAGTTGGCTGATTTTGGAAAAAAGGGGGAAAGACCCCCTAAAAGTTATAGAACCTTAATGAAAATCACACCATCATATTCAGCGTATCGGAGAACCCTACTGCGGAGGTTTCAAGCTCCTATCTACAAAAATGTGGAATTTTGCATTTTTGCCAGAAGAAAGATCATGGATGCGTGTTTATTTGTTTTTTTTTTTTCCAGGGGTGATTGTATTGACCCAGTGGTCCTAGAATATTGCGAGAGGGCTTATTAAAATGGAAATTAAAAGTTCTAGCGTTCTTTTTAAGTGACCAAAAAAATGGAGGGCAACTAGGCCCCCTCCCACGCTCATTTTTTCCGAAAGTCACCCGATCAAAATTTTGAGATAGCCATTTTGTTCAGCATGACCGAAAATATGCTTACTATGTCTTTTAGGATGACTTATTCCCTGGGGGGAGGGCTGAAAGTTATGAACTTTACCCAATGTTAACATATAGTATTGGTTATTGGGAAGTATACAGACGTTTTCAGAGGGGATTTTTTCTGGTAGTTGGGAGGGGGGAGTGGGTCGGGGGTTATGTGGGAGGATCTTACCACGAAGGAAGTTTTCATGGGAGAAGGGACATTGCTATGAAGGGGGCGCCGGATTTCCCAGCATTATTTAAATAAAGATCAGAAATTATATATAAAAAAAACAAGTTTTTTAACTGAAAGCAAGGAGCAACATCATAACTTAAAACGACAGAAAATATCACGTATATGATTGGGTTCATCCCCTAGTCAATACATTGCTCTTTAAGCCAAAGATTATTTAGTACTTTCATAAGAGCTATTTATTCTAATTAACGGCATTTTTGATTAAGGGGTCATTTTTAAAGAATTGGAACAAAATTCGAACTTTAGCTTAAAGAGCAAGGTATTGACTAGGGGGCGAACCCTCTAATATAAGTATTACAAATATCAGAATATAGAGGTTCGTTACGTAAGTTAATTCGTAAGTTAATTATATTGATTACTAATAAAAACGTTCGCAAATAAAATTAAACAGGTTTTGAGAAAGCCATTTAACCAAATAAAAGTATAATTAATATTCAATTTTTTTTAATTATTCATGTAGGGAGAGCCAAAATCAAAACCTGCATTAATTCAAAAACATTCAAAAATTAAATAAAAAGACAAGTTTTTTTTAACTTAAAGTAAGGAGCGACGTTAATAATTAAAACGAACAGAAATTATTCCGTATATGAAAGAGGCTGTCCCCTCCTCAACGCCTCGCTCTTTACGCTAAAGTTTGACTTTCTCACAACTCTATTTTTTTTAAACAATGAAAAACATTAGTGTAAAGAGCGAGGCGTTGAGGAGGGGACAGCCCCTTTCATATACGGAATAATATCTGTTCGTTATAAGTTTTAACGTCGTTCCTTACTTTCAGTTAAAAAAACATGTTTTTTTTTTAATCCCAAATAAGACGGAACCAATTCATTTAGTAATTGTGGAGGAGGCAACGCAATTTGAACAAGCAAGCTGCACCCTCAAAACAAATCAATATCTTTGTTGACTGCTCTTTCCTCGGGAAAATGAAGGACTCAACAGTGAATACATACAACGTTGAAGGATCACAATGGTTTTCGATTTGAACTTCTTTAGTTTACTGCAACTTATAGGTATGTGCTGTTTTTGGCTCCACATTTTGTTGGCGTCGGAGGTTTTGATGGCGTTGTTCTTCTAACTTAATTTTCCCTTCTTTTTCACTTTCATTCTAACTCGTTGTGATTTTCGATGTGGCTTGTCTTCTAACAGCATATTTCTTTGCTCTTCAATTCATTTTAATGCTATGTGATAACTGCTTTGGCTCGGTACCGCTTATCTTTTAACCGTATATTTTGTTTTTGTTCTTTTTTGTTGTTGACTGACGTTTTTGTAATTATTCTAACCTCATATTTCTTTATTCTTCATGTTTGTTTGTCATTACTTCAGACATTTTTGAAGGCCTTCTACCATAGCTGCTCGGAAGTCACATTTCATTGTCTCGGGCTGTTCATTTCCCCTGTTTAATTTACATTTTTTGGGGTCGTATTCTTGATGTTGTCTGGTGTGATAGTTCAGTTTGTTCATTTTGAGGATTTGTTAATTTACGTATTTGTCCTATAGGTAATATGAAACTGCTTAAAACACATTCATTGTTCTTCACTTTTATTTTAATTTGTTCTGATCCTCGTCACATGTCTTGTAACCACATATATATTTGTTTTTCACTTTTTTTTTGACTCGCTGTAATTTTTGCTGCCACTCGTCTTGTAATCTAATATTTCTTTGTTCTTAAGTTTTATTTTCGACTCGCTGTAATTGTCGTTTTTGCTGCTATTGTTTATTTAATTCTCTGTCTTTTAGGTTTTATGAAATTGCCGAGACCATCTTTTGTAAAAAGACTCATTACACTTGGTACATTATACTTAATTACGTTTCTTGTTTTATTTTGCATGTGTCACAGATAATAAAACTATACAGCCACTCCTAAGGTGGCAGTGACGTGTTGATGTATGCTCCTCAAATTTGCTCATAAATATGAAGTCACTCAAATATTTTTATTTGCAAAATTAAGCTCTTAAATAATTCTGTCCAACTCACGACCTATCTAGATCGTTTTTTTCAGGCCAGAAAATATTCAGACACTGATTTTCACCCAAAAATATCAAGCGATTTTTGAAAAAAAATCTTTCTTAAATAAACAATTATTTATCATTTAAATAGATAAGATATTGCAAGACAGATCTTTGCATCGCAGAGTTGAGACCTCTGGAAACTAATTGGGCTAAGATCCAGGAAGGAAGAAATAGTTACTAAAGTTTTTTTTATCGCAAATGGTTGTTGCTTTCTACTTTTGTTTTAACAAGTAGGCTGGCTGGCAGAAATGGCTGAGTTTGTCCTATCAATAAAGCTAGTTTACCATTACACAGTATAAAGTGTCAATACGAAAAATTTACCATTTTGGCCCGAAAACCATTTTGCACGATATGATTGTTGTTTTGTTGTACACATTTTAGCTATCACCATTTTTCATCAATTTCACATGAAGATAAAAAAAATCTTATAGAGTTAATATGGGTTCCATTTTTTCATGTAGTACATTTTTCCTGGTACCTTTCATTTTCTCTTTTCTTGCCCAGATTGTTGTTTTTATTTGTTCATCGGTTATATAGGGTATCGTGAATTATAAACTATTGCCGTGAAAATCGAGTACTTTTGAGTCAATTATATTGATACTTGTCGTTATTAATGGAGCTTAAACTGTCGTTTCTGTTTTTTCAGACTTGAATAATTTAATTTAATTTTAATTTATTTGTACACCCATCATAAACACAGAAATTGATAGAAAAAACAGTAGAAAAAAACATACTTTTAATGGTACAGACAAAGAAAACACACATACACATCAATCAAAGTTTAGAAGTAGCCAAGGATGGCTGCTACCCTCCAAATTAGCACAATACTTGTCAAGCAACCAAATTAGCACAATACCTGTCACATTCGTGCCAAATCTGCAGCCAAAACTTGGCCACAGCCTTTGCATTAACCAAATCGGAGTTTTGGGCCCATCATTTTACTCGAGATGTAGGGCGCAATTCAACACTCTGAACAGCTTGGTCTTTAGCCATTTTTAAAGCGTGGACATATTTAAGCAAAGTATAGGTCTAATTGCAGTCTTATTTCACTATCAGGTAAGTCAGCATTCCACTGGAGCAAATGAAATGGAACCTTAATTTTTCCGAGGACTTCGTCACCCTTTTGTTGAAATAAAGGGCGGGAGACCTTTTTCCAGTCACTCCCGAGCTTCGGTTTAGGTTTCGGCGGGTAAGCATTCACAATACATGGGATAGTGACATCTGAGTACATTCCGTCAAGTTCTACCTGTACGGTAAGTAGCTCAACATTATAACTAATAGCGTGATCGATGTTAGACACAGACTGAGAGACACTTATAAAAGAATATTGCTTGTTTTTCGTGACTAGATTGAATCCATTAGGAAGTGAACTTAGAAGCGCTTGGGCACGGAAGTTGCTGCTGTCTTCAATGTTACAGTTAAAGTCCCCCAAAATCCCTAATGGTAAGCCGTCACTTAGTACTTTCTTTATTGAGTTTCCGAGTCTCTTGCAAGCGATAGCAAACTTTTGCTCTGAAACAATATTATTGTAATTAGTAGGCAAGTAAACATTGGCTACAATGATATCACCACACTTAATAAGCTGGAAGTGTTCATTTTGCTGGAGACAGGCAGGGGGGAGGGGACCAGAATTGGAGATTATAGCAAGCCCTCCTGAAGGACGTCCGTGGTTGCCGGATTTGCGTGCTGGCTGTATAATATAATGATGATCTGGAGAAAGTTTTAGTAAGTTGACACTGGCTTCCGTGAGAAAATGTTCTTGGAAGCAAATAAGGTCGTATTTCGTGGTTAGATCACTAAGAAATGGTAATTTGTCCAGCACTTTACCATTCATATTCCAAAAGTACACCTAGTAACCCATCATGATACAGGAGGCATAGACGGCTGTGCTTAATTGAATGGGCATGAGGCGTTGTAGCAATTTTGCTTTTTCGATATACAATTTAAACACATTTGGGGATTTTTACAGGGGCTAACTCTTGAAGACATATGATCAGTGCCGCCACAATGTGAGCACTTTTCTTGTTGGTTGCAGTTGGCAGCAATATGAACAACACTGTGACATTTAAAGCAGCGCCGGGGCAGGAAACGGAACTCCTCAACCCTGAATAGCTCAGGGTAGATCTTAAGGGGATTGGTAATAGCATTGTCCAGATCACGACTAGGGTAGTATAATTTGAAGGCTCTAGTGTCACCGCACTGAACAGCTTTTTTTCACCCAGCTACTCGGCTTAGCTCGTTTTCATCTAGAAAACTAGGAATCCGCTTTACAATACCTACAAATTGAGGCACTTTCACTTGTATGTCAATTTGCTTACTACTCATGGCCTGGGCTAATTGTGTTGCTGAATCGCGTGACTTGACAAGGATTTTCAAGTCATTTTGGCTACGCTTTAGAGTAAGAGAGTCCGAATCAACCCCACTTGGGCACAGCTTGCTTATGAACTCTTGCCTAGCCTATGGTGAGTTGAGATCAGATGGCATGTTTTTTAACCACCACTGAGTACAGAGGCTTCAGTTGTGTCACTTGGGGTTCAAGAGAGGGAGGGGCTAGGGACATAGTGTCAGAGATAGCAACACACTATTCAGACACTTTACTTAATTGATCAGAGAACTTATCCGTAGCTTGCTTGATTTTTCCAGCTATCGAGTCTAATCCAACATCTACGTGGCGACACATTTCATTAACTTTGACCTGAATGCAAGCACTGATTTCGTCTGGACATGTGGGAACTTCCTGGGGATCCACAATGACAAATTGAGGTAATGATTTCTTGTCTTTGGCACATTGGGACAATATCTTCGCCATTTCAACAATATTATCATTGTCGTTGGCAGTTTTCTGGAATACATAATCATATCCAAGTTCGCTCCCGATAGAGATTAACGTTTGTTTCGCGTTTAGTATGTCCGTATGAGAGAAAAACTCCACTGCTCTTTTAACAATTTGCTCTATTTTGTTTCCTGTTTGCATCGAGTGATACATAAAGTTCAGCACAGCATTTCATATAAGCGTCGTCATCGCACCTTCAAGTCATCAGGAAAATCGCAATCCAATAATCAAAGTCCTGGTACTGAACTCACCCAGGAGCAAGGGAAGTGTAAGAACCCCCTCACCTTTCCCCCGCAATTTTCGGGTAACTGATTACCAGCGGGTACAATACGGCGCTTGCGGGGAGTTCTTTCCCCTCTTCTGCTTGTTCCCAGTAGAAAGTCAGCACCTTAATGATACGGAAGAAATTGCCGTTATAGATGGCGCAACAGTCAACTTAAGAAAAAAGATGGCGCTGGTGAAGGTGTCCGAAGAGAGAGACCTATTCTAGGAATTGGAGAATATCACTCAATTTAACTTTACTATAAATTTATCTATTAAAGGGTACAACTTAATATGAAAACAACCTCAAAGTAGTGCAATAGCTTTATCCCATTAACAGCAAACAAGTAAACTCAGGCACATACACTCTGGAAATAACATAGATGGCTATATAGACAATTTTTTTCTTTTTTTATAATATGCATATCTAACTACAAATCGGTAATATTAAATCTAGCCTACAAATACATACAAAAAGATCAAAAGATACAAAAGATCAAAAAGAAGAGGTAATAACCACTTCAAAACAGTATGTATTGAGTAACAAGATTAGTTTTTAAACCCAAACGCTTTTTTGGCTTACTCTTGAGATTTCTTAATAGCTCTCTTAGCGATGAGCACATCTACGTTATCCATAGTCTGGAAGAAATCTTGAAAATCAATCATTCCATTTGCATCAATCCATTCAGCAAAGGCTTCAGACGCTCTCTTCCCAGAAACAGCTGGGCCAAATCTACTGTTAATGGCTGCTTCATTATAGATCTTAGATGGGAAAGCCTCTTGACGTTGTGGCTGATTAATAGAAGATGTAATCATAGCGACACTCTGCTGAGTTGCTGTCGGTGGGTGGTGGTGCGGGGGCTCATGCTTCTCTTTCCGCGGGATTTCCTGCATTTGGATCCTCTGGTATGGTTTCTAGTGGCTTCGCCTCCCCCCTATGCGGTTCTTTAGCATTTTCGGATTCTTGACTAGTTTGTCCTGCTAGATTTTTGAAAATTCCAATCATAGATGACTTCTGATTTAGAGCATGTACAATCTCTTTAGGAACAATATCATGAGACATGGATGGATTGACAATCACAGTGGCCTTTGTTGATAAAATTTTATCAATTTTTTTGGCTTCTTGATATAACTGTTCATTATCCACTTATTCTTTCAAGAGATTTTCATCAGTTGTTTGTTTTATTGGATCGTCCATATTGGAAAATAAGATGTTGTTTAATAGTTTACTTATAATATCTTATTTTCTTCCCAATCTACCTCCCAATCAATCCTCCCAATATATTCCTATTGAGATTCTTTTTAAAAATAAGGAACATTTAGTTTATTACGGTAATCACTTGGCAAAAAAAAAACAAAAAAAAAAAAAAAATGTCTTCCTAATTTAGTAACTGAAATAAATGAGCACTTGAACAAGGTCTAGACCCTACTCATCCACCCAGCTCCCCTATGTTAGCCTGTTTTTATGTTTTATGGTAAAATTCAATCGATAAACAAGATTTCTAAATGAGATGCATTTTTTTAAATCTCGTACATTAACTAATGAGTATTTTTGCTTTGTTGATCAATTAGCTGATATTTAGCTTTTAGTTTAATGTTTATTAAAGAGCTGGTCTTTTGTAAATTAACTGGGAAAGTGTTGATATAGTTTGAGTCATATTCTGACTGTTTGCTTATCAATGGTGTCATTATGACGAAAAAATTGTTTACTAGTTTCTTTTATAGATAGATAGATATTTTATTGCAAAATGAAATCCCCTTTGGGCCATGGCAAAAAAGCAAAAGCAAAAACCTGCATACAAAATTATAACACATGATAATAACATACATAATTTTAAAAATACATGTTACATGGCAGTAACACTTAAGTAACATAATAATTACTTATACAAAACCAAAACAAACATACTAGTACACCTAATATGTTAGATATTTTAGACATTTATTGCTCTAAAGCCGCAAGAACTATTATTATTTAAAATTCTGACATCTAATATAGCATTTAAGCTTGACGGAACGACTAAGTTATAAGGTAATCTACTTCCTGTCAATGCAAATAGTGCAATACTACAAAATATAGGTGGAACGAAAATATTAATTTAATCCTCTGAAATTAGGTAATTAGGTAAACTTGTTCTTTTTTTAATATAGAATAATTCAATTGGCGCTCCTGGCTGAATAATGCATCATTCAATTAATAAGCATTAGATCTAATAAATTTTTAAACAGGATTGTCTACTGAGTTGCTTAGAGTCACTAAATTTAAAATGCTAAATCGAATGCTTCCTTTCCAAAATGGAATGCTTCGAAAGGGACTCCTTCACAGTGTAACAACTCTTTGAATCTTTTAGCTGCTTTTGACGCCGCTGATACTTTTAGGCTGACAACACTCCCTGTGATGTTTCTGTCAGAAGTTTTTTGACATTTGTTGCAGGCAAATGGCTTCTCCCCTGAGTGCGCTCTAACATGTAATGAAATTGCTTGTTTTGTTGAAAAACTTTGCATCCTCGGTGCATTGACTGGAGATCATGACCTCTGTTACTTTAACTCCTTGACTGCTTGAGTCCAGAATTTTCATGCTGACTGCCACACTGAACTCAATAAAATGTATTTTTTCTTGGAAGTGCTGATACAAGAGATTTTCTCAAATGTATTATGTTGTGTTTTGCAGTAACAAAAACAAATTAATTGCAGAAGAACAATTATTTTACTTGAATTAACAAGTGCACAGTATGTGATATTAAAAAAACTGACTTACTTCTATATCTTCACTACCCAGATAATAACATTGTGACAAGAACTAGAAGGCTTTTTTGACCTCCGACAATGATTACGTGATCTCAGCGTTTCATAACATACGCTAAAAGTATTGAATCTATCATTACGTTAAAAGTTGAATAGCTGTTGATACTTCCGATTGCCTTGCTTGATTTAAAGTTGCAGTGATTCTGAGGGGGGGGGGGGGGGTAGAAGGGATTAATTTTATGCGGTAAGTTATAGTAAAATCAGGACTATGATTCACTCATCCATCATATTTGAGATAAGTGGATCCTGTTATGTTACCTTTATCTCGACAAGGCAACCTTAAATCAAGGGACTATAATTCGATATAACCTTTTCTTTTATGCAATGGATTCCCTTTAGAGAGCTCTTAGAGGTCACGAGAATTATACCTGGGATTGGGTGATATAGACAAAGACAATATAATCTGATAGACAAAAGCACTTGAACAAACAATGTGGGAAAAATGGTATAAGTTCGTCTGAATGCAAACTCTATGCTATTTCTAAACCCTTCTGTATCCAGTATATATATTGTACGAACAGGGCATTATTAGTCCTTTGACTTCCCTCTAAATGGGGATGTCACGAATTCTTTTCAGCTTACTTTTAAGATGTTTTCTTTTCATGTTAGATATTTGACATATAACCAACATCTGTTATGCGACTAAAATCGGTTTTTGAAATAATTCACGAATTTTGTTTCAGTCACTAAGTAGTCGGTTCATAAAAAAAATTAATTTTTAATTTTTCAATTTTATCATATCATTTGGCTAATGAAACGAACACTTTAAAAAAACGTGTTTTTTCACTATTTTGAAATCAGGTTGCAAAATGACAGTTTTCTCTAAAAGCAGGTTAAACCCTTTCAGATTGTATGGCGGACTGAAGGGCTTTATGTCAACTATTCCCTTTCCAGGTGTAGAATGACGCCCTCATCATTAAGATTAATCTCTTATTTCTTTTAAATTTTGTCGACTAGATTGACATCCAGAAAAGTAATTATATACATTTTTTAAGTATCATTATTATTACAAAATTAATTTTTTTCCCATAATTCGTTTACTGTATAACAATTATGTGCTATAATTTCAAATATTAATTTTTTCATTTTCGTTCACAACGAAATGATTATTGATCTACTTCTATAGTACGCTATTAACTTGCATTATACTTTTGTGTGTGTTCCTTCACCCAGAACTAAGATAACCAAGATAATATTCAAAGAGCATGTTAACGATACAGTTTAATATTTCAATGTTTATATCTCTACACTGAAGATTTAGATAATGCACTTGTATACAAGAACAGATATATGCTATGAATACCAAGTTTCAATAATTTTTCACTAGTTGTCTTGTTCTTTATTTAACATCTATGTCACTAGTTTTCGTGTCTAATTTACCCATATACTTTTGATTTGATCAAATACTGTTGTTCGTTATAAATATAAGTTTTTAGTTCCTGATTTTCCGACTTTCACCTCGTTAATCTTAATGTTTAAATTTGTTAGTAGATTCATTAAAGTTTTTAATATTCATAAAATTTAAGATGATTGTCTAAATAGTCTGTTCCAATTCTTATCTCTGAAAAATTATCTGATTCCGAGAACTTACTTGGATGTGATGTTTCATAAGTTACATTGTTGCTGTGTTCGTTGAGCATTTCTTACCTTCTTGCTTGTTAATGATTTCGTTATTGATGGTTTTGCGTCTTTATACAGTTGGAGTTCTAGGTGATCTGCAGATTTGGTCTTGGCTCTTGTCGGTGCGCCATGGTTTCTATAGAAGACGTCTGGTTTTGTTGCTTTTGCGAGTTTACTGCTTCAGTTTTTGTCTCTGCATACATGGGGTTGGTTTATACATACGTATGGTTGGTATTATTTCATGCACACATTTCTGCTGAAGAACGGATCAGGAATACATTTTCTGATGAGGTCCGCCTTGCTTTGTGAACTTTTCATTAAAGATGGGATGAAGGATAATTGCTGTAGGAATTATTTGCTGGAATCTTCGTGGTTGCTGCGATTATCAAAGTGTTCTCTTTGGCAATGAAGAGTGCGAGCGGCAAATATTAATTGTGTAGCTGCTTGGGGAATGCTTTGGAGGTTAAGTCAGGTAGGAACCTAGCCTAACCTCCAAGAGTCCCAATGACCCTCCCTCAACTTTTCACCCCCTCTAGTGGAGACATCATGATATCCGATCATCCTACATTGAATAGAGCGATATAGATTCAACATAATGTTGAATTCTAACATTTTATGTTAAATATTTATAATACTATTATATTTCATTTATTATTTTTCTCCCTATCCTCCTTATTCTACTTCACTTCTTCATAATCCTTTGTCATAACACGCACCTGGTTGAAAAGAGGTTCATCCCTATATGATTCCATAATATCAAACAAAACAGCTGGATCCTTAATAATGTCCACAGAATACCCAAAGGCAGCCCAAGTCGTTATTGATAATGATTTTAAATGGAAGACAAAAGCAAAATAAAATAAAGTCACTATTGATAATTGTAAATATTTTACGAAAAAAGAGCAAAACCCTGAAACAAAAATATCTTTTACAAGAATTGAAAATGTCTTGAATAGCATTTTCAGGGGAGTATTTAGCGTGATTAATGATTATTGTCTGGCGAAATTTTACCCAAAGAATTTTTAACTAAATAATGATAATGTTCAGATAAACAGCTGTGGTTTAAGAACATGACTTGTTTATTAACGCATTTTTAACTAGCTCTCAGGTAGCCCTTTCTTACTTTGAAGCCAGTTTTATCTGCTCAGCCGACAGGGTTTTATGAAGGGGATAACCTTTGCTCATTATTACCTTGTTTTTCTAAAATTATCTTTTCTCGTGCCAATAAAAAGACAAAGATTTTTTTGTCTGTTTATCCACAGTTAAGGCAAAAAAAACTTATTTAAGAATGACGAACACATTTTCAAAACAAACCTACAGAAAATTTAGGAACTCGGATTTAGGAAAATAAAAAATTTTGGAATCCAGAAAACTAGAAGTTTGACTCTATTTTTCCTGCTCTTTATAATCTTCTGTAATATTTAAAGCACATAAAGCAGAAAGTAATCATAGAAGCTGTTGAAACAGTTTTGGAATAAGTAGACGAGCTTGATCATTTAAGCTACAATTGCTTTAAGATATCTCAACTCTTCTTCAAGAATTGCATATTTTGTTATCCATAATTCTAACTCTACTTCAAGAATTTGATTCTAGATTGTTTTCGTTAGCCTGTAAGCTCAAGCAGTCTTGTTTCTTTCTTTTCCAGTTTTCAAACATTCCTGGGAAGAACCGGAAGGTTTTTTTTGCCATTTTGTTTTTCGGAGAATTCCTGTTTCGTTCTTTGATTCTTTTTATATCGGCTTGGGGACGATGCGCCCATCTTTCGGAAGCTTGCTTTATCTTGATTGCCGTGTGCTCTGTCATCTAGGTTTGCACCTTGGTAACCTTCTACGGGCAAGCTGATGTCATACATTGGTACCGAGACCACACATGAATTGTCTTTGGTATTTTGATCTGGATTTGACTTGATCTAGATGATTCGTCATTCCTGTAGTTTTTTATTTTGACTCTTCATGTTTTTTCCTCATCGTTTAGGTTAACAATATTATCTTCTTTTGTACTGACACTGACATGGATGTTTATATTAGTCTGCGCTTGGAATGGACAAGAGTAAATGTCAACCATGTTTGAGACCTACTTGCCTTCAATCCCTTATCCAATTCTAAGATGTCATGTAGCATGCTGCTACATGCCAATCTATATATAGCTGCCAATCTATAATGAAGCTAAAGCTTTCAAAATCTGCATCAATAGAACTGATTTTTTGATCCATACTGCTTGTATTCATATTTACCTTTTCATTCTTGGCTTAATTATACGCTTCTGAAATGAAATAGAATCTGCTGGCCTATTTACTGCCTGCTTTTTGCTAGGTAAGTCCTGCCCACTTGAGAGTTCGTGTGGCATTTTGTGAGTCTTTATTGTTTGCCTTAACCCAAAATGACGTATAAAAGTTTTCCAGCCATTTAGCTCTAGATTTTTATTTACGTCATCTTGGCCCGTTTTTCTGTCATAATGAAATAAAGAAAATGCTATTTTTTCCAAACAAACTGATGATGAGATTAACTCATCTGTTTCTTACCCGATTCCTATCTTCAATTTATGTATCTTAGTTGGTTTGACTCTTGTTTGGGGAAAGTGCCTGCTCTTTAATGGGAATAGATGACAGTAAACAAAAACCTTTTTAGTTCCATAATAAAACTTGTAGGATACTCAGTTTCAGTCAGTTACTAGGAAAAGAGCTAGATATTGTAGAACTATTTTCTTCGCCCATAAAATTAGATATTTGAACCCCTTTCGAAGCTGGCTAATATTACTCTATAAGCTACATACTTGAGCATTCGAAAAAAATTAGGTAAAATTAAGGATTCGAAACTTTTTACTATGTTAACTGGTAGATTTTTTCATTTAGGAGAACGGAACTTTCAAGGAAATAGATTTACATTGAAAAGTTAATTTTACGCTAAATGCTTGTTCTGACTATTGTCAGTTAAAGTGCCATAATTACACTTCAACAGACCCAGTCCGTTGATTTGGAATTGAAAATCCAGTATTTTGCAGTAGGCATCAATGCATGGCTAATTGTAGGAAAAAAGCCAAGACAGGTAGTCCAAGTAATTGAGAGACAAAAAGCGTTCAAATGGGACGGGTATGTGTCCTTATACACTTAGACCTTGTTCAATACGGCCAACATGGAGTTTGCTTTTGGCATTTTTTTTACAAACACTCATCGAAATTGTTTGTGACGTAATGTGTAGGCATTCTCTAGCAATTTTTGATTTCCTTATTGGGTTCACAAACTACATATTCGGACAAGTTTATTTGGGACCTGTTGTGTCCCTAGCTCTGGGTAAATGGACTTATCTCAATTGATGAAGTCCATCCGAGAGCTAATATCTTACCATTTTCAAAATCATTTAGTGGATTCTAAGTTTTAACTTCTAGAAATAGTGAATTTGTGACCCTGTAATATACTTGAACTCGTCCCACTCCCGGCTATTATCACGTACACACATTGTAATAAAATCACAGCATAAGTTTTTTTGGAAATTTCTAATTGCTCTACCATCAGCAATAATTTTATCTAAAATAATCTTTTTTTTCTGTGTGAAAGGACCATATTTTAGTCTTACTTGAATCAATTCACTTTTAGCTTTGGGAGGAAAACTATAGAAATTAAAAAAACGGATTTTGTTGAAGCACGTAAATACCATTACCAATTTGTTTCCATAAAAAATCCAAAACTAGCAGCTTTTCAAATGATTTGGGTATGATATTACTAGAAAAATGGCCCTCTACCCGTTACGCAATCTATAACTTCACTTTTACAAACAGCCCAAGGCTGGTAACACGAATTTCCAGTCATAGTTTGAATTGTGTATATAAGCCTGTAGAAAGTATTGCTGTTTAATGTTTAACTTACAGGATTTCTGGGCCATCCAACAAAAATTGCTCCCCCCGTTGACATTGGATTCGTTAAATGATCACTGTCAAGTACTGCTTCCAAGCCCCTTATTGAGGCATTTACCCTAAAAACCTCAATACATGACACTTTTCCTTATGGTAAACTTATCATCTGGTGAAAGGGAAATTGGGTAACCTGAATTGCATAGTCGTGTAATTGACTTATTAGCTTTTTTAATAAGTGATGTGATGGTTGAGCCCATACAATCCTCCTTACCCAATATCTTAAAACTTCTAAGAAATGCTTGGTATTAAGTTTAGCTTCTGTGTGGTTGTGCCCGTACAATCCACATAACTTAATATCTTAAAAACGTCTACCGAATGCTTAGTATTAAATTGACTTTCTGTGTGTGAGCAAAATATATTGCAGTGGCTTCGGGTACCTTAACACGATTCGGATTTGACGGGTCACACATATCTGTGAGTTTTGCTTTGCAGTCGAGTCTCATCTTGTCATTTTGCAGTAGATAAGTAAATTTTAGAAGTTGTAAATCTCAAGATGGCTTTATCACCATTAACTGTTTTCACAGATACATAATCGTTACGCTTACACTGCCTCAAATGATGCTTAAATGTTAATTCACTACGGAATTTTGAAAGACACATTGGACAACAAAAGTATTCCAACTATTTGTTCCCTTTCCCCTCGGTTAAAATGCAACTAATATCTCTTATTGAAAAAAAAATCCAATTGAATTGATACGTGGGGAGGGGGCTAATTATCAGAATCTTTGTTACGCCACCTATTTATTTCTGCTGCGCTTCTGACATGTGGGGGTGTTCAAACTATATACTCAGGTCAGGGTAAAGTTAAGTTGGGAGCTCTGCTTTGAACTTGGTTTTGCCACTGTTATGGTAGGGTGAAATTTTATGTACTAAAAATAGGGAAACTTGGTTCGTAGTTTTGGGTTTATTAAGCCACGAATTAGGTTTATCTTTCTGATGATCTTGAGTGTCTGCGTTGTTAAAGAAACACGCTTGACGTGTCATAGCCCCTCTAACTAGCGCGGGTAATCATAAGTGTTTTAACACCCTCAAGATTTTAGGGTTTATATACCAAATATACTGATTACATTGGGAGCGAAATAGAGTAGTAAGGACTATATCTGAGACCTAGCAACATGAGCAAAGGCAAATAAAACCATATGAATTCTATTAAGGTGCTTACTCAATAATAGACTGATGTTAGACTTCAGCATATAATTCAGGCACGATGCATGAAAGCACTTATAGGTCTATAAACTCCCAATATTTGAAAATGGGTCCGACAAAAAAGATTATACCACTGGCATAGTCATAAAGGTCTAACTCTTGCATGATTTCACGAGTCAATTTCTGTTCAAAGACTAGCTGCACAGAAACCAGTAACTCTATAGGACTCTACAAAAAACTTCGCTTTAAGCAGACTAATTCGAGTCTAATCAATACACCTTCGCTGCTGATCCAAGACAAATTCAAAATCTTTTTTCCTTAGCATATATTATTGTATAGAAATCTGGTCTCTCTCTGACCTATTCTACTGGGGTCTTTGCTCTTACTTATGGAAAATCCTTTTACCTTTGTTGACAGTTGACGAATGGTTTTTTTTCAATCGTTCATTATAGTTTCCCTGGCATCATCACAGGGAGCTGTCCTTTTAAAAGTGCTTGGATAAATGGAGTATCCTTTGTTTAGTTTTAACGTATTGGTTTTTGAATTAATTGACAAAACATCGCTGTTGAAATTTTCTTTGGAAATTGTATCTTTTAATTGTATGTAGATAAAGTCCAGAAAGTATCGTCTGACTAGCATTTCCGCATGGCAATCAGAAACAGCATAATGTTTTTCTCTGCTGATTCAAAATATTTTTTTCAATGATATTATTGAATATAAATCTGGCCTCTCTGTGACCTCATGTTCTACTGGAGTCTTTGCTCGGACGACGAGGATTGGGAAATGTAGCATCCCAGTTCTTCTATCTGTAAATTCGGCAGCTTTCCAGTCTTTATTCTAAGCCAATAACGAGGACTTGCGTTAGAAACAGACATATGGACAGTTGTATTCCATGGTGGATAGAAAAAGGCCTTGTTTATTCTATAATTCTTTTTAAAACAGTGAAGTTAACTCTTTCCCAATTATTATATCTTATAAATACATCGGATCAATCAAATGAGACGGCAGGGCACCTTGAACACCAACTACGTATTATTTGACCAATTTGTTGAAACACGAATGGGTTAAGTCGTGCTTTACCCCTTACAATTCTGTTTTACGTCTTAATCTTACTTTGTAGGACTTTCAGAATTGAAATACTTTCTGTTACATGCTTAAAATTTTACTTCCTGACGGTAGTTTAGCATTCATTTTAGGGCAGAACTAAGGTATTTAGGCATAGATATGGGTAATTTAGATGGTCTATTAGTTTTGTGACCGTTTTTGTCTTTTATTCCAGAAGTTGCACAAATGTGCGTATTATTATCTAGTACACTCATTTTGAGCCGACTTTACCTTGTAGGACTTCAGGGAATCAAGAACACCAAGAAGAAGCAATAACAATACAAATTTCTGAAGGCACCGTAGGTGATTAGGACGAACAGCTAGACTTGCCCATAACGACATCCCATGATCATGTAACTGTTCAAATCATCTCTTCATTGCTTAAATCCTTCTTTACTTCGCATTTTCTTTTTGCTCCGACATCATCAAAGGTCCCTTATTGGTTTTACCAGCTCTCCCCCTCTAATAAAGCTAAAAGACTTCTTGCAACCCATGTATTTCATATTACAAGCTCTGACACTTTGCCTACAAACAAGCACCTCCAGAAGGCAATAAGCAAGGGATTAAAGAACATATTTGATCAATAATGAATGATTTTTCTTTAAGTTTGTCAACGATGAGTGATCTTTTTCAATTAAACTTTTGATATTTCAACTTTTCATTGTGGAACCTAGAAACGAGCAATCTTCAGCTTTTAGCAAGCAAAGATGAAACAATGCGTACAACAAAATTGTGTACTAAACGAATCCAGGAATTATCTTATGTTTATTTGATTATTGTCGAATGTTCACTGTTATTTATAAAGTAATCTATAATGGCATTAACTGCAATAAAGTTGAATCAGAAATAGTAAGTGGTATTAACTGAGACATAAAAGTATTTTAGTTTCACTACCAGTACTGCTAAAACTAGTACTATGAGTACTAGGGGAGCTAAGGATGTTTTGAAATATTATAAAGATGCGAGTAGAACAACGGATAAGAGAAAGGAAAATGTCTCAATCTCTACCTCACCTCCAAACAAATACAAAATCATTGACTTTGAGCAATCCCTACCGTTCTGTTTAGAACAAAGAATCGCTTAATAATTTGTCAGTTTGCACACTCAATGGATAAAACTCTAAAACCATATCCTTCAAGTCGTTTTTTCACGCATGGTGCATTATAAGATTTTTAGGTCAAAGGGCATAACCGGTCAATTGTGAGACCCCAAGACCACACTTTTACTGTTGACTATTGGTACAGTCGGCACTAAAATCGTGAAATCGTTCACTATGCTAAAACTGTTGTGAGGCCGTTTTTCAATTTAAATGATAATGATGACACAAGTTTCTATTGTAGTAATTAATTTTGGATTTTGATTTTGTCGATCAGAATAAAACCATAATTATTTATTCACTATAAATATAAGCCTGATGGAGTTTCTTTGTCTTTTAAGATGTAGCTTCAATTGTAAACTAGTAAAAAACCAAAGAACTCCATATGCAACAAACACCATTAAAAACCCTTTTCCACAGACAAATCTTGCCAGAGGACTGATGCCCGGACCAGTAAAATATTCCTTAAACACATTTCGTTTGTGGATAGCATTACTCATTATTGCTACATAAGTTTCTAGCTAAGTCTAGAATATTGCTGTTGCGGCAAATGCCTGTAATTATTTTTTCATATGCTTCACGGTCAACAAACATTGCTGAGTTGTTTCTTGTTGAATTAGATGCGAAAAGAAAATTAAACTGTGCAAGTGTTTTTTTGAATAAAGCTTATAATTTTGAGGTTGCAAGTGACGTTTTTTTTGATGATGCTGAAAGTAGTAAGTCATCTAGTACCGCTCGATATACAAGAATATGTGTGCAGTTTCAACTATACAAGAATTGATAGACCGGCATATACTACTGTCAGGGACACAAGACCTGCCAGACAGGTTTCTGAGTCAACGCCCATTTTCTGGACCAATCAGAGACCAATGGATACAGAGGGATACTCTGCATATTGTGACTTGAATATCGTAGCTATGATGCTATAGCAACCAGTCGAATATAAGGAGTGATTTTTTGTGGATCATATTAGTAAGAGAATTGAATTCAGAGAAAGAACAGTTTATTTTTTATGCTCTATTATTTGACCAAATATTAGCATAGAAAATGAGTGCTATGTTTACACTATTGGAGCTTGATGGTGAAGCAGGTAGCAGCAATGATGCAAAGGCGACAATACCGAACGTAGCAGGGGAAATCACACGAGGATCTCGAATATGCCTTGAATGGGACGATATGTATGCAAGATATGTGATATCATTGAGCAAATTTAAATTGGAGGAGCAGTTATGCTTTGCTGCGAAACTAAATATAGAGCATATAAATAGACTTCAAGCTTCTTTAAGTAACACTAGTGAAATATATTGAGGAAAATAAATTGTATAAGTGATTATTATTGTTGTTGTAATTATATTTAATAAAATTGTTTCTAAATCGAAGATTTTTTTTATAGTAGGTTAAGGTAGAAAATAAAAGAATCCTGGTTTGTCTGAAGCTGGTTGTGAGATTGTTAAGACCGTACAAAATGTATAGATTTGAAAAAGAGAAAATTAGACGGAATCTTGTGATTATGGAAAAACGTTTGATTTTAGATGTTGATTTTCTGGAGTTATTTCTTCAAAGGAAGATATTTTCTCAGAGAATACTTGTCGATATAATGAAAACTGATTCTCCGTCATTGGACTATTGTATGAAGCTTTCAAGTTGTGGTCTAAAGACATTTAAATAATTTATTGACAAATTAATCGAGACAAGACAAAATGATATTGTGCATTTGCTTTTGAAGACACTACCTTAGACATTTAAGACTATGATTTTTTTTTCACAAGAAAGATGATGTTCAAAGAGGATTTACTCCTCTCTCCTCTATCTCCACCTCAATTTGTTGATCGTAGCTCAGTTTCATTTTGGCGGTGAGTGTCAACACACGAAAAACGTTCTATGCATGTCCAATATGCATGTATACACTGGGCAGCTGGTCATCATGTGAGAATTGTACAATGGCTTATGAATATGAGGAGAATTGCAGATCATGCAACTCATGTAAATTGCATAGAGGATATGCCTTACAAATGAAATGATGTAATTTATATCTTGAAGAGAAGTGTGACTCTCACCCTAGAGGCCACCCATGTTCTAATTGTCATTATGATAAATGTAATAAGTGGGACATATCCGGGTATGATTGGAAAGAACCCTAAACATGATTTTGGCTTATTACTAAGAGACTAGTATCGTCATGGCTCTAGGTTGTTTTGGGATGAGGAACGGGGTCTACAATTACACTGGTGGTATAACAAAAGAATTTGGTTTCTATGTCATCGTTGTAAAGACAATAACTACTATGATTATAAGCCTACTGATATTTATTTAGCTGTTACAGAATGTGATTTACCATTTGAAGACACTGTATGTGACATTGATTCAAATAAGCAAATTGAAACACGTTAAATTTACAATATGAATGAAAATAGTATCTTTGACTGTACAAAGAGACATGATAAGAGTGAAGTTAAATTATACTGTAGCAAATGTGACCCTGACATTGCAACACATCAGAATCAGTATACAGTGAATTCAGATTCAAATACCTTTACCTATATGACAAATACCTATACGTAGTAGAAGAAGAAATTCAAATAGTAGAAAAGTCGTTTTTATTATGTATATACATTACTTTTATTAATAAACAATTTTACATACATTTTTAGAACATTTTATTGGTAGGTCACTAAAATCAATATTAAACACGTTTAAAAGTATATTTTCCACTAGGAAGTCGTTCAGACGAGGAAAATCAACGTAAATGCTGAGAAACTGCTTGTAGGTATACCCATTACATCTGAACATGAAAAAGAGTAGTGATGCCTAAAAAGATGCCTAGCCAACGACCTGTCTTCAAACTCGACGGATTGCTATTTACAATGATTAGGGTGTTGTTAACACTTGGAATTTTTTCAATGAAGTCCGATGGTATACAATAGGACTTATATTGAGACATGTATAAATCCAAACCAAATACGCTAATTACTTGATTTGTGTTTTCGGGTGCAAAGTCTAATAGAACACTGCCGTCGGGTGTGATTTCCCAGTAGGTTTCAAATAGACTCAGTGATATTAATATAGTACTTTCAATCAAAGCATTGGCAAATGTGCAGTCTAAACGTACATTCCCCGTTCGTACTATGCTCATATCTTGAGTCCCAAATAAATCCAAAACAATTATATCATGATTTTGTGAAAACATTGAATGGGTTTTTCCATTTTCAAATAGTTGTGGGTCATGATCTAGGAATTGCATGTTCAATTCATACTGAGTTCTTTGGGATTTTTTTTTATCAAATAATAAAGTGTACAAGGAAATTCCATTCACTTTGCACACAAGATAGACCAAAAATTTAAAATCATGGGGGATGAAGTCCAGGATCCAACGGTAAAAACACTCTTCACAAAGGCCAAAGCAAGATTGATGGGATTTCTCCATTGATAAATGATGAATTGGTATAACTGCGAGAACCCGTGGCAATGTGACGTTGATTGGTGACCGTATGGGGGACAAGAAGTTTGATATTGTTACCATTGGCTCTCAGCTTTTCCACTTCCAATGCAAAAGAGCTCATAACCTGTTGTTTTTGAACATGAAGAATTGCTGAAGTGATAATGACATTTGCATCAGGTGCTGCAGCAAGTGTTTTTCTCAAAATGATATTCGATGGAGCTAGTTGTAAATTTTTGTCAATCTTGACAATGGGAGGTAACCATTGGGATATATTAAATATATCATTATTTAATTTTCCAACTAAATGATACTCCTGGGTCACTATAGCAGTTAACTCACCGTCAGTATCAACATCTGATCTATATTCATAGCCCAGTGTCTGTCCTCTCAACTCCTTTCATGACTTTGGAGTCATCATCATAAATTGTATGTAGATTGCATAATTTTATAAATTATTGCTACTGCTCACCAATGTTCCATTAATGAATACATTCATTTGTTTGAACAAGTTGTGTAGGATACAGTTTTAAAGGACAGGCCATCGCAAGCACCGGGAGTTTTATTGTCTGACTTTTTCTTCACCACAACATTTAAATCGATAAATGTTGATGATAAGTCAATGAAATAATCTTCATTGGAAAATTTCTGAAAATGTATGTTTTCAGACAGGGGTGGTTGAGGATGAAATTGTTCATAGTACCCATACTTGAAACTGACATCAACATTTTCAGCATTGAATAGATTCAAGGAGGAGCTGATTGATGGATGCGATTCTTCGTGAAGGAGATATGTTATCTTAAGAGAAGAAATCCTTCTTTGATCTAGCAATCTTTTTCTTCTCTTATTGGTTTTCTTCCTTTTATTCCTCAAATTCGTTGATGATATCTTTTGCTTGCCACCTGGGTAGAGACTGATGAGTGAATGACGACCATGCACCCTTTTTAATCCCTTCCCATTTTGCTGAGATTTTAACTGTTCGCCAACGGCTCTTGCTGAAGATCTAATATTTTCTTTAACACTCTCGTTGAAATTTTTACCCGACCCCCAGTCCTGTAGTGTTGAGGCAGCAAAATTTGAAGCAGCAGGTACAAGATATTTTCTGGCAAGGGGTAATGCAGAACGAAATAGCCTAGCTAACCAACTACCAAGACTATAGCCAGATATTGTAGTACATCCCTTGTAATGTCCTATCCCTTACCTATTTGACGAGGACTCAGAGCACCAATTTAGCAGTCAATATCAGGACAGACAAATGGAATTCTTCTATTGTTCATCTTAGGCAACGATGGGTCGAAAATGACATGTGATCACAGCTAAACCTTTTGTTATTGCTAGAGGATCCTAATTCACTTTTTAGTGTTAACTGACCGTGTTCCAAATGTGAAGTGTTTACAGGAACATACAGAAGATGCTTTATATTATAGTGATGAACATTTCATGGGTTGTTTTTCGTTCAAGAACACGTAGGAGAGGAACAATTGAATTACCAACTCTCCATGTTTCCACAAAGGACGCATAAAGAAATATACGAGAGTCCGAGGCGAAACCACGTGGATAATCTGTAACAATAACATGATTCATCCCGCTAACAGTTCCAGCGTGTTAACCACTGATCATATTCTGTTTAAAGCCAAGAACATCTCTAATATTTTCATTGAGATGAATCATTTCATTGTCAACAGGTGAGCTAATGTAAATCCCATCGTGTTACATTAAATTATTAAGTTGGAATGAACCTTTCTTACGAGATGAGATTTTTCTATTGATTGTATGACACAAATCAGTCATACTATCATATTCTTTGTATTTCAGCGTGAACTGGGGGTATTCACCAGATTTAAGTGCTTCAACCCATTCATACTCGACAAAGAGTGACCTATCGAATGGTAGAACTTTTATCTCTTACGCACGATCTTTTCTCAGGATATCATGTATTTTTGACAATACAATTGACAAGAGCAACTTCATACTTTCCGTCATCAAATTTGATGGAGGGGGAGAGTTTTGTCCAAAAATCACTTGCTTATTCAAATCATGTTAGAGAGGGTCGGAGACGTTGGACTTAAGTGTTACATAACAATCACTGGGCATTGTTAATGTCTTCAACACCGATCCAAGAATCCAAATCAGAGTTATGTTCTAACCAACGAACAAGTAACTTTTTCTTCCCCTTGCGAGTACGGATATTTAATATCTTTTCAATTTGATAGATTTCACTATTATTTTTAACTTTTTGTAGTTCATAGTCATTAAAGCCGCCAAGAATCTCATCATCTTTGGTGTCTCGTAGATGATCCCCCGCAACCCTCAGGGCAAGGGTTTTAAGTTATGCCCTGGGGGCATATAAGGTTTTTATAGAAGACGGTGTCGTAGAAACTTCAAAAAAGGCCCATTCGATTGGAAATTCCGAGGGCTAGTGCCCTTTGTAATAGTCGAAAGTGATTTGAGGGCAACTAACCCCCCTCTCACGCCCACTTTTTCCCCAAACACATCCAATCAAAATTTTAGGACAGCCATTTTATTAAACGTAGTTTTAAGTTCTGGAAATTAGGTCTTTGAGAATTACAACTCCCCCAAAGTCCACAGGGTAAGGGTTATAATTTAAGGATTCTCTGAATCCTTCAAATTATTTCTTATGGAAGGGATGCTCGTATAAACTTTAGAGAGTGCTCATTTGATTGAAAATTGAAAGTTCTTGTTCACTTTTTAAGAGTCAAAAGAGATTGAAGGGCAACTAGCCCCTCTACCTCCTCCATGCCCTAAATGCATCAGATAAAAACTTTGAGATAGACATATTGTTAAAATAGTTCAAAGTTCTGATAACAAAAAACTCCGGTGTCGAAACAGCCCACCAGGGCCCAGGGGTAGGCGTTGTAAGTTATGCCCTTCGGCATAACCTATTAAAGGAGGTTTATAACTTATAGGAAGGGGTTTTGTATGGGAAGAACACATAAAACATCTATTATAAATTATCCAATTATAAGGTTAAAATACATACTCTGTGATACATGCAAAACTGCTTAGGTGTACAAAATCCTATTAAGGTCAATTCTAAACAGTCGTGATCCCTTTTGTGTGAGCAAGTGAAATTGTCTAAACCCCCTTATGGGAGTTATGTTTTCAATCCATTCATTGTTGTCAATCGCTGTCCACAAGTTATGCAAGCTGTCTATTGTTTATATATATGATTTTTATCAAAGAGGTAATCGTATAGACTTTGAAAAAAGCCTCATTCCATTTAATTCAATTCAATTAAATTTATTCGAATAAAAACATAAAACAAAAATTAATAAAAATAAAGATCATATAATATAAATTTTTAATGACCAAGAGAAAAAAAAATTAAACCAACACTGAAAAAGAAAAAAAAAATTGGAGAATAAAACAGAGCAAATTTGAGCCAATTTGTTAAAAATGGAAATACTAAATTATAAAATAAAGTTTTGTTACATTTTTATACAAATTTCATAAACTTGTGGCTAATTCAACACCGGAGGGACTTTTGTTCCATTGAATAATAGATTTGTAAATGGGAGATTGCTGGGCAGCACTAGAAACGCATTTAGGAATTTTAAAGGCTCTATTGGATGAACGGAGACAATGGGCTTCCGAATTATTAATATTATAATAGGTTAGGAGTTGAGGTGGAAGATTATTGTGGAAAGCAGAGTAAGCAAGCGATAAATTTAGTTTTTGTATGATTTGATCAAGTGGAGCTATGCCAAAATCTGAATACAAATCACGAGTTGGATATAGACGGGGAAGCCGAAAAACTGCTTTAATGGCGCGGTTTTGGGCAAATTTGAGTTTTTTAATGAAGGACCGTTTTGTATTTCCACAAACTGATCCGCAATAAGAAAGGTAAGGAAAAATAAAGGAATAATAGAGGGTAACTAGGATGTCAGGAGGAAGAAAATAATTCACACGGTTAATCATAGCTACTAGTCTCAAAATAATTGCTGTTATGTAAGAAATATGATTAGAGAATGACAAGCATGAGTCAATAAATACACCAAGAAACTTGGCAACCTCCACTTGTGGGATGATGTCGGAGGAGTACCTGAGACCAAGAGCAGGTTGAATAACGTCTTTGTTGTAGGGGGTTCTGAATAACACTATTTGACTTTTTTTGCTATTAATGGTCATGTTATTCGTAAGGCACCACGCCTGGACTCTGTTCAGAAGGACTTGGGCAGAGGTTACTGCCAATGGTAGATTGGTGCCAGTGATGAAGAAGTTGCTGTCATCAGCAAATAATACAGGATACACTGAAGGGCCCAGGTCTATAACAAGATCATTGATATACAGGAGAAATAAAATAGGGCCCAGAACGGAGCCTTGCCGGACACCCCTCTGAACAGGTAAGGGCTGAGAGGATACTCCACCCAGGCTCACACTCTGTACCCTTCCAGATAGATAAGAATCAAACCAAGAGAGGGGAACACCACGAATACCGTAACTATTTAATTTACTTATTAAAATACTATGATCGACCATGTCAAAGGCCTTAGAAAAATCCAAAAATAAGCCCAATACAGTTTTTTTAAGGTCGAGTTGTGAGCGTATGAACTGTGTGGCGTCAACTAGAGCATGAGAAGTTGAGATTTTCGGCCTAAAGCCATATTGGTGAGGAGAAATCAAGGATACGGAATGCTGACTGTCAAACAGAAAGGGAGACAGACGTCTGAAGATGATTCTCTCGAGCACTTTGGATATAACAGGAAGAATTGAGATTGGACGATAATTACCTATCTCAGTTGGATCGCCCTTTTTAAGAACTGGAATAACAATGGCTGACTTTAGTAAATCAGGGAAAACTCCGTGGGTTAAGGATAGGTTGGCAATATGCTTGATGAGCTCGTAGACAAAAGGAGATATGGTCTTCAGGAGCTTATTACTTAATCCAAGACAGTCAGGAGTAAAACTATTAGGGAGAGAACCGATGATTTGAAGTACCTCATTGCTATCAGTTGGGCAGAAAAACATGGATCTAAAATTGAGGCAAGGGAATACAGCCTGTGAGGAGGAGCGGGAGTCAGTATGAGGAACATTCAAAAAATAATTATTAAATGCATCAGGTGCATGTAAAGGGTCAATTAATCTACCATGTGTGTCTTTAAGGCGAATAGGTATAGACTTTGATTTTCTATTTTTTGAAAGTATATCATTAATGGTGGACCATATCTTTTTCAGATTTCCTTTGCAATTGAGAATTTTTGTATAATAATAATTTTTCTTCGCTTCACGGATGAGTTTAGTGTATAAGTTTTTATAATGTTTATAATTAGATAGGTCAATATCACTACGGGTCTTACAGGCTAACTTATATAATTTGTTTTTACGATATGAGGAGACAATGAGGCTATGTGACATCCAGGGGCAAATAGGGATATTTTTCCGGTTAGGTTTACGAATAGGAAAAGTTGAATGGATAATCTCACTTAGCCTTTGGGCAAAACCATTTGTGGCAGAATTTACCTCGTGACAATTTAAGACATCGGACCAGTCAGTGGTTCTTAGGCAATCGATGAAATGGTTTATATTTGCAGAACTGTAGTTTCGAGTAGGTGTTGGGATATTAATTCTAGACCGTAGAGGTAGTGGTTGCGAAGGTAGAGACAAGTAAATAGGAAAATGGTCTGACAGATCCGAAAATACTATATTTGAGGACAGGTCATTTCCCAGGGAAGTGGATACAAAAATGTTGTAAATTAATTTTTAATTTTATCTCACAGGATCGACTCTACTGGGGAAAAAAATTGTGGGTAGAAGACCACTCGCGGTTACCGATTCAAAAAAAGTGTCAGATTCAATATTTTTACCGACATTGAGTAAGTTGCAATTAAAGCCCCCAAGAACTATTGCCTTTTTATGGGGTAGGTTAATAAAATTAGAAAAATCATCAAACAGATTACAAAAACATGAGGTCGGAAATGGAGGAGGTTTATAAAATAAGGAGAGTATATAGGAATTTTGGCCGATAACTATGTTTACAATTATTGAATAAATACATCTGAGATTTAGTTGTGTAGAGAAAATAGATTCGCACTCTGATAGCCTGGTAAAATTTAAATTGAAAGTTCTAGATCCGTTTTTTAAAGTAAAAAATAAACGGACAGTAAGAACCCCCCCCCCCATGCCATAAAAACTTGAAACTTTTAGCAATCAAAAACGAACAAAAATTAATTTAAAAAAAAAACTCCGAAAAAGAAGTTTTTCAAAGAAAAAAGGCCATTTAAAACTTAAGCTCAGGAGATACAAATACCTGTTAAAATTCAAACTCAAAACCACCAGAAATTACTATTAAAGAATAAATGAAACCCAAAACGAACAGAAATTAAATAAACAATCAAAGCAAAAAACATACAACGAGCAATATTATAAATGAATGAATAGATCTTAAAGCGAGTAATGCTTAGATTGAATATGAAAATGAAGCTTAAAACGAAAACAAATATTTTGCTATTAAAGTATAAATGAAACTTAAAACGAACACAAATTAAATAAACAATGAATGCGAAAAAACATACAATATATATTAATGTAAATGAATAAATAAATCTTAAAACGAGTGAAACTTAAATTGAATATGCAAATCAAGTTTGAATCGAATAAAAATAACTATAAACAAGAGTTTGGGTATCGTCTCACTGCAGAAGCCTAAAACCTACTGCGTCATTGGCGCTTACTGAAAACGAATTATATTACAAATGTTTTTTTTATACTTAATATTGAAAATAAACATTAAAATTACAGTAAAATTTTGAACTGATGAGCTTTTAGCAACTAACATCATTATGCATCAAATATTCAGTTTAATTTATTAGTTCTTTTCAAGATTGATCAAGAAAAATATAGTTTCACCACAAGCATAACTTGGATACTGCCCCCTTATTTAACTGTAAAAACCTAAAGCCTTCTGCGTCATTAGTGCTTCACTGAAAACGAAATACTCGTATATTAAAAATTTATTATTTTCCAGTTCTTACAGCATTGAAAATGAAAATAAAATTACAGTGAAAAAAAAGTCCTGAACTGATGGATCTTTCAACAATTAATATCATTATATATCTAATATTCAATTTGATTTTGTTTATACTTTCCAAGACTGTTCAAGACTCATATAGTTTTGCCATTTTTTTTAACTGCCATTTTTTGTCACTAATCGTGTTAGTTTGTTATGAAAACATTCTATGGCTTTTAGGCATTTCTATTTGAGTGGAAAACTGCACTTCAAACTTTGTGGAACATATATTTTCTTGCCTGAAACACCAAAATATAATAAAATGTCAAGTTTTGGAGTGTTCCACCACTCGCAAGCAAGTGCCATTGGTATTTTTCAATCCGCATGGTCAATTTAGGGGGTGGAGTGTCGGGTTACTTTCTGTAAACTTATGTCTAGTGATAAACTTGTTAGAGTGACAAAAACTTATTAATCCTCGCGCACTCGAAGTGTCGGGTTAGGTATTCGATCCGAAGACCCACTCCTCAAGAGATCCTCTGATCTACATGTGCAGAGAAGCTTTTTCTCCTCTTCAGGTGTAATCTCACTGGTGTCGATTTCATTACATGTAGCTAGAAGCTCCTCCTCCTCCTCGAGAGTGAGCCCCCCCACATGCCACACATCCTAAAAAAGATTGAGAACACTATGATGGAAATATAAATTAAAATTTAAACAATGTTGTGGGAGAATGGTTCTTGGAAATTTTCAGCGGGTTTCAATTTCTGGAAAAAATTACATTTTGACATCGTTTGACAATTTACTAAATTTTAAGATTTTCTTTAGTTACAAAAATGTTTATGTCAGTCACCATCTTTTAATCATTCACAAACAATACTGAAGAAAACCAGTTTCCACTGTTTATCGACGTTAAATTATTAAGAAGGCTATTATTTCTTTGAAATATGCATTTTACATTTTTAATTTTCATGTTTTTGATTTTGTATTGACGAAGAATTTAAACACAACTTCAACTAGTTATTTTTGTTTTTCGGCATAGATGAAAGGTTCAATAACTCAGTTAAACTAAGAGGTTACTTTCTGTAAACTTATGTCTAGTGATAAACTTGTTAGAGTGACAAAAACTTATTTTTCCACAAGAGGGCATTTTTCATCTAAAAGTAAACAACTGTTAGACTAAATCAAAGATGAGCAGAAATAATAACGAATAAATATTCAAACTCAAATTTTCTGTAAACTTATGCCTAATGATAAACTTGTTAGTGATAAAAACTTTTTCCACAAGAGGACATTGTTCAACTAAAAGTAAAGAGCTGCTAGACTAAATCAAAGATGAGCAGAAATAATAACGAATAATTGTTCAAACTTAAATTTTCTGTAAACTTATATCTAGTGATAAACTTGTTACAGTGAAAAAAACTATTTTTACACAAGAAGTCATTTTTCAAATAAAAGTAAAGAGATGCCTGACTAAATAAGAGAAGAGCAGATCAAATAAAGACTATTATTTCAAATTTAAATTGTCTGTGAGCTTGTGTATAATTACAAACGTGTTATTGTGAAAAAAACTTTTTTTCCACAAGAGGACACTTTTCAACTAAAAGTAAAGAGCTGCTAGACTAAATCAAAGACGAGCAGAAATAATAACGAATAATTGTTCAAACTTAAATTTTCTGTAAGTTTATGTATAGTGATAAATTTGTTAGAGTGACAAAAACTTTTTTTCCACAAAGGGCATTGTGCAACTAACAGTTCTAAGTTGCTACACTAAATCAAAGATGAGCAGAAATAATAACGATAATTGTTCAAACTTAAATTTTCTGTACAGTTGTGTCTAATGATAAACTAGATAGAGTGGAAGAAACTTTTTTTCCACAAGAGGGCATTTTCCAACTAAAAGTAAAGAGCTACTAGATTAAATCAAAGATGAACAGAAATAATAACGAATAATTGTTCAAACTTAAATTTTCTGTAAACTTGTGCCTAATGATAAACTTGTTAGAGTGAAAAAAACTTTTCTTCCACAAAGGACATTTTTCAACTAAAAGTAAAGAGCTGCTAGACTAAATCAAAGATGAGCAGAAATAATAACGAGTAATTGTTCAAACTTAAATTTTCTGTAAACTTGTGTCTAGTGATAAACGTGTTAGAGTGACAAAAACTTTTTTTTCAACAAGAGGGAATTTTCAAGTAAAAGTAAAGAGCTGTTAGACTAAATCAAAGATGAGCAGGAATAATAACGAATAATTGTTCAAACTTAAATTTTCTGTAAACTTATGTCTAGTGATAAACTTGTTAGAGTGACAAAAACTTTTTTCCACAAGAGGACATTTTTCATCTAAAAGTAAAGAGCTACTAGACTAAATCAAAGATGAGTAGAAATAATAATGAATAATTGTTCAAACTTAAATTTTCTATAAACTTATGTCTATTGATAAACTTGTTAGAGTAACAAAAACTTTTTTCCACAAGAGGACATTTTTCAACTAAAAGTAAAGAGCTGCTAGACTAAATCAAAGATGAGCAGAAATAATAACGAATAATTGTTCAAACTTAAATTTTCTGTAAACTTATGTCTATTGATAAACTTGCTAGAGTGTCAAAAACTTTTTTTCCACAAGAGGACATTTTTCATCTAAAAGTAAAGAGCTACTAGACTAAATCAAAGATGAGCAGAAATTATAACGAATAATTGTTCAAACTTAAATAGAGTTTCTTCCAAAAATCACTTGTTCTATTCAGGTCATTGTAGAGAGGATCAGAAACATTGGACATGAAAGTCCCATGGAAATCATTGGGCATTGTTAATATCTTCATAAATTAACTAATCCAATCTAACCATCACCATTGACCCAACTGACCTAACCCAACCTATAGCAGTGCCGACAACTATTGTACTGACGACAACTATTGTACTGTATAGCAGTGACGACAACTATTGTACTGTTTCACCCCCGCGGCTCCCGGGGGGGGGGTTCCCGCCCGCGGCCGGCCTTCGGCCCTGCGGCCCAGGGGGGAAGGGTCCCATGTATAAATGATAACTTAAAACGAACAGAAATTAAATAAACAATCAATGCAAACAAACATACAATAGATAATAATAAATACATCTTAAAACGAGTGAAACTTAAATTGAATATGCAAATCAAGCTTGAAACGAACAAAAATCACTACAAACAAGAGTTTTGGTATGACCTCCTTCTCTCACTGTAAAAGTCTAAAACCTACTGCGTCATTGGCGCTTTACTGAAAACCATGTGCATCTTAAACAGTCTTAGAAAGTATAAAGACATCAAATTGAATATTTGATGTATAATGATATTAATTTTTGAAAGATCCATCAGTTCAAGAATTTATTTCACTAATTTTATTTTTATTTTCAATGCTGTAAGAACTGGAAAATAAAATATTTGTAAAATAATTCGTTTTCAGTTAAGTGCCAATGACGCAGTAGGCTTTTGGTTTTTATTTAAAGTTAAGGAAGGAGGCAGTATCCAAACACTTGTTTGTAGTGAAACTATATTTGTCTTGGACAACTTTAAAAAGAGCCAATAAACTAAACTGAATATTTGATGTATAATGATATTAATTGCTGAAAGCTCATAAGTTCAAAATGCTATTGTAATTTTATTGTTTATTTTCAATATTAAGTACAAAAGAAATTATTTGCCATACAACTGGTTTTCAGTAAAGTGCCAATGACGCAGTAGGTTTTAAATTTTTACATCAAGAGAAGGAGGCCATACTCAAACTCTTGTTTGTAGGGATTTTTGTTCGTTTAAAGATTGATTTGCATATTTAATTTCAGTTTAACTGGTTTTAAAATTTATTCATTCATTTACATTAATATCTATTGTATGTTTGTTTGCATTGATGGTTTGTTTAATTTATTTATTTTCATTTTAAGATTGATTATCATATTCAATCTAAGCATTACTCGCTTTAAGATCTATTTATTCATTTATATTATTACTTGTTGTATGCTTTTTGCTATGATTGTTTATTTAATTTCTGTTCGTTTTGGGTTTCATTTATTCTTTAATAGTAGTTTCTGGCCGTTTTGAGTTTTAAATTTAAAAGGTATTTGTATCTCCTGATCTTAAGTTGAAAATGGCCTTGACTTTTCTTTGAAAAACTTATTTTTCGGAAAGTTTTTTTTTTAATTAATAGATAGAAATATTCTTGAAACTTTTAAAGGAGCTGATTCGGTATAAAGTTAAAAGTCGTAGGGCTGTTCTAGAGCTATGCAAAAATTTGGTTCAATCCCACTTTTAATGGCTATAATGATAGAAAGTACATGAGAACTAGGACACGTGTTGCGGTTGAAGGATTGCCAAAGATTGTCCTTAGTTGCCAACCATCTAGGACCACACGAGGTTCTTGTGCTTTATTCAGAAAACACCAAGAATTTGGATCTGCAAGATCAGACACTAGCCGGTTTGTATTCGGAGACAATTAAGTTAGGCTCAAGGGAAAAACTACGGTAAATTTTTCGTTATTCATATTATTGACTTACGAATAAAATAAACAGACCACTCAATGCCTTTTTTATGCTCTTTCCAAATATAATAATCATTTTGTCGGAAATGAATTTTACCCCCACCCCTATATATACAAATTCAGGGTATATATTTGCATATTGGGGGGTAGGGGTAAATTTTCTGATGTAAATGAGAGGCAAGTTTAGACTTTCCCCCACCTCCCTAATGTGCAAATATATACCCTGAATTGGTATATATAGGGGTGGGGGATAAAATTCATTTCTGACAAAATAATTATTATATTTGGAAAGAGCATAAAAAAGGCATCGTGGGGTATGTTTACTTTATTTGTAAGTCAATAATATGAATAACGAAAAATTTACCCAAAACTACGTTGTAGTTTTGTTTTAGTTAAATATTTAATATTTTGAGTTGGTATTTTGGTTAGGTTACATTTTGCATGCACCGCCGTTATATTTAACCCCACCCCTAATATGAAAATATATTGCCCAAACTATACATATCCTATCTATCCCCCAAGCGTCTCACTTGTTTCAACTCGTTTATCTGTAAATTGTATCAACTTAGAGGTTTTCTGAATAATGGACAAGTACCTCAAATGAAAACCAGGTTATCAGCTAATGAAGTTGACAGATGTCATAAGGAAATATTTAAGGGAAATAAGAACTTCTTGGGAGGGTTTTAAAAGGGAAGCTCTCCACCGCTTGGGATGGAGGAGTGTGTGTAGCTGTGTTAGCCTTAAGCAGTCTGATGCTGCAGTAAGTTGGTAGTAGTAGTAGTAATGCTAGCAGTATACCTTTCTTAATAATAAAAGAGGAGCATAATATTTTTACTTATGTGTTTATTGTATGAATCACACAGACTTAATGACATAAACTAGTTTTCTGTTTGCTAGTATGAATTTAGTTATATTATTCACTCATATGAAACTTTTCACATAATTTTTCACATCAAACGTTCGCTAATATGAAATTAACACTGAATTTACGAAACTTACAAATGGGCTATTTGCCGAAGATATTTGAGCTTGTCAGGTTCATGAAAATATCCCTGAACTTTCATAGACAACCTTTCAGCAATAGCTTTGTATTTGCTTCTAATACCTTCTATGCCGTTTTGTTCTTGAATGGCAAATAATCTTTGAATGCCGATGTCACTCTTTATTCCTTTAAATAATTTCCAAACACCTGGATGATAGCAAGAGAACTTAGCGTTTAAATCATGATGAAAGCCTTCTGTAGCATTGGCTGTTTATGGTTCACAAACCAATGCATTGTTTGTTTGATTCCAAAGCTCAGGTGGGAATCTAGGTCTTGTCCTACGGCAATGTATCTGGACTCCCCTTATGTATGTTTCGTCAAAATAAGACAGTGGCTCTGTGCAGTCATCACCATTCGGAAACTGCCCACATAATAACTCAAAAATGTTTACTATGTCATCAGATGGAACGAATGCCATAGGACACAAACTTCTCACAAGCGTGTTATAGTGGACATTAGTTTCATATTCATTTTTAAACCTATGGCACAAACTTTTCTTTGTATGCTCTGGCTAAAATGAAAAAGCATCCAGATATTTGAGCGTTTGGAAAGCCTTGCTTAAATGCATTAATTACTGCTGCCTCAAAGTCCAGCAATATTTTACTCAAATTGGTTAGAGGAGCTACTTGCTTAAACTATTCAACCATCTTTTCGTAGGTGTCTTCTGTCTTGTTATTTAGATGGAAATATAGACCAGGGGGTAAGCATCTCCTATTTTTCCTTGTATAGTATAAAGTTGAAAGAATACACGTGGTACGCATTTAAAGTTTCCGTCACAGAGTATTAATTCCGACCTTTCAAGAAGTTTTGCCTTATTGTTGTTTCCCAGAACCAAAATTCTTTTGACATCATTTTCTCCTGAGTCAATGAGAACTAAATCCTTTTATTCTTGCGAAATCGAAAAAGTTCACGATTGTGGCTCTCTTTGCCAAAATGTTTTGTTCTGCCTCTCCCTTTGAATAGTTGATTCAACTGAGCTTTTTTTGGCAGTCTGGACATTATATCTTCATTTAAATTTTTCAAGTATACACCTAGGATATTTCTAGTAGAAAAACATGTTGCTGCGGCCGCACCTTTAATTTCAGCTAGAACCTCATTCCTTTGTATGTTTAATTTATCACCAGAGTGTAAGTGGTCACGTGGTTGCGTCACAATATGTTCATTTCTTGTTGTTATAGGTAGCTGAACATTTATATAAAAAAAATTAAGCAAGAAAAACGGGTTTTAATTTTTGTAAGGCAGTAAATACAATAAAATAAACATTTAATTAAACAAACATACTCCGAATATTTCGGCCCCACGTCCGGGAGCCTTTCTCAACGGAAAAAAAAGAGAAAATGAAACACAAAAGCTAAGCTTGCAGCCAAACGAGTCCGTTCAATTTATAATTCAAAAATTGGTTGATGTACTTGTGAAATTTAATTAGGGGTTATGGGCCGGGGGTTAGCTGACCTTTATTGTTTTGGTTTAAGTATAAATATATTCTTCATTTTTTGATAGATTTCTATTTATATACTTTGAGGAGGCGAGTTGAATTATTATAGACCTACGATTTTGTTTCTACGCCAGTGCATGGAAGTGTTTATTTAATATATGAGTTTTGTTTCCTATTTATTTATATTTTCTCTTTTGTTTTTTCTTTCTCTTTATGTGTTTAGTATGTTTTATTTTGATATAAGTTAAGATTTTAAAAAAGAACATTTTTTGTTTCATTTTCTCTTTTTTTTTCGTTAAGAAAGGCTCCTAGACGTGGGGCCGAAATATTCGGAGTATGTTCCTTTAATTAAGTGTTTATTTTATTGTATTCACTGCTTTATAAAAATTAAACGCGTTTTTCTTGCTTAATTTTTCGCAAATTTAAAAACAGTGTGGTCTAAGAAATTATTTACGTCTAGCCTACGGGTGGCCCAAGACCAATTCAATTTTATTATTTTTGCCAATATAATTACACAACAGAAGTTTTTAGAAAAGTGCAAAATAAATAAAATAATTCCAAAATCGTTCTATTTTAAGTATCATTTAAATGCATATAAGGAGGAAAAGCACACGAGAAAGGTAAATTTACTAAACTTAAACCATGTGCTGAAAGATAAACGTTTCCAGAGATCACAAGTTGTAAAAGAAATAGATTTTTTATAACATAGCCTTAGTGATTTCCTTAATACAAATGATTTCCAACAAATTATATCAATCTTCAAAAATTCTTTTGAACATGTTCTAAGATTATCTAGGGAGAGACTAAACCAAAAATTATTGCAGTTAGAAAGGGAAGAAGAAAAACAAAAACTATCAATGTATAAGCCTAATCATTTACCAGGCCCTGAGGTGATTAATTTAAGCAAAAAAGAGTTAACCAAACAACAAAAAGAAATCCTTGAAAGAGGCAAAAAATTTGAACTAAATTCTAAAAATGTACCGATAGAGGAAATTATTTCCAAGATTGAAACAGGGATTCATAAGTTTCCACAAGATATAAATAATGTAGATGACTTAAGACTAGGAGTCGTGAATATTTTAACAAACTTTGGTAGTTATCAAGAAAATTTTAAGAACAAAGATATAAAAGTTTTAAAAGATTTAAAAACAGATGATTCTCTAATAATAACGAAAGCGGATAAGAGCAATACGGTAGTAATCCTAGAAAAAGATGATTATGATATTAAAATAGAAACAATTCTAAAGGATACTGCAACATATAAAAAACTTAACTCAGACCCAACTGAATTGTATGTTAAAAAATTAAGAAAGGACTTAGAAGACCTTAAAACAAATGGAAGTATCACACCACAGATGTATTATAAGTTCTTTCCAAGGGGATCAGTCAGCCCAAGAATATACGGTTTGCCAAAAACACATAAAATAGGTATCCCTTTAAGACCTATAGTTTCAACAACCAATTCACCAACGGTAAAAATCGAGAAATGGGTAGCAATGACACTTAAACCTTTATTATATCTCCAAGATTCGTATATAAAAAACTCGGAATTCTTAAAAGATAAACTTATAAGTGTAGAAATATCAGAAGAATTTAGATTATTTAGTTTTGATACAAAATCAGTGTATATGTATATTCCATTTTATAATTCGTTTAGTATTTTATCCAAAAAACTTGAGGAACATAAAAATGAGATAGAAGAATTATGTTCGGGAATTGAACTGGAAACTATATTAAGTTTAGTTAAACTAACTAGTATGTATACTAATTATTTCACGTTTATAGATAATTTTTACCATCAAATTAGGGGATTGGCAATAGGAGGGCCTTTAAGTCCGTTGTTAGCAAATATTTATGTAGAGTATGTAGAAAATTTAGCTATAGAAACATATTTTTTAAAACCTAAATTTTGGGGCAGATATATAGATGATATTTTAGTTATTTGGAATTATGGGGAATCACAAATTGAAGGTTTTTGGAACATTTAAATAATTTGGGACGATAATTAATTTTTACAATTGAAAAGGACACAGATAATAAGTTACTGTTTCGAGATATTTTGATCCATAAAAATAATAACGATCTACCGTTTTCAATTTACCGTAAACCGACTAATAACAACCGTTATTGGTCTTTCGCATCAAATCATCCGATCCAGGTAAAAAGGGGTGTGGTTATTTCTTTAGTGGATAGGGTATTAAAATTAGCATCACCAGAATACATTAACCAGAATATAACCATAATACATAATTAGCAATTAACTAATTTTTATTAAGGATATTCTAGTAGGTAATGGCTATCCGGAAAATATGATTTCTCAAATAATTGCAAAAAGGAAAAATAAGTTGATGAAACCAGAAATATTAGAGGGAGATGGGTCAAATCAAGAAACAAATTACATAACTTTGCCTTTTATCCCAATATTGTCACAAGAATTAAGAAGGGAATTAAAAAAAAAACATAATATAAAAACAGCATTTAACTCAGGACAAACCTCTTTGTTAAATAAGGGGAAAGACAAGGTACCGAGAAATATGCAAATGGGAGTATACAAAATTCCATGCTCTTGTGGTAAATTTTATGTGGGAAGAACACAACAAATTTTAGAAAATAGGCTACAACACAAGAATGCCATAGATTGCTCTCTAAAACAAAATAAAACACCAGAAACGTTTGAGTCAGCTGTTGCAGAACATGTTTATAATTTTCCTCATCAGAGTATTTTATTTGATCAAACAAAAATAGTAGATACGTCTATAGGATTTTTACGAAGCTTCAGGAAAATTATAGAAATAAAAAAGATAATATAGGGGGCTATTAGTATCAATAATGATGAAGGGGAATTTAGGATCAATTCAATTTATAATAGTTTAATTAAAAAGCAGGTAAGATATTCAACCAGTACTGATTTTAATAATAGTTCTGGGAAAAGTAAACGAACTGCAGCTAAGCTTGCAAGCCAACGAATCCGTTCAATTTATAATTCAAAAATTGGTTAATGAACTTGTGAGATTTAATTAGGGGTTATAGGCCGGGGGTTAGCTGACCTTCATTCTTTTGGTTTAAGTATAAATATATTCTTCATTTTTTTTTATAGATTTTCATTTATATACTGTGAGAACGCGAGTTGAATCATTATAGACATTCGATTTTATTTATACGCCAGTACATGGAAGTGTTTATTTAATATGTGAGTTTTGTTTCCTATTTAATTATATTTTCTTTTGTTGTTATTTTTTCTTTTTCTTTACGTGTTTAGTATGTTTTATTTTGATGTAAGTTAAGTTTTTTAAAAAGAACTTTTTTGTTTCATTTTCCCTTTTTTTCCGTTGAGAAAGGCTCCCGGACGTGGGGCCGAAATATTCGGAGTATGTTTGTTTAATTTAGTGTTTATTTTATTGTATTCACTACTTTATGAAAAATTAAAACTCGTTTTTCTTGCTGAATTTTTCACTCCTCATGTGCAACATAAATTTTTGCTCGTTTTAAGTTTTATTGTTTCTCATTACTTTCAGTTGAAAGGCATAGTTTTTCTTTATTCAATCGAAGTTTAAAACGAAAATAAATCACTAAGATTTTAGACTTGAGAGCTAAGAAGTACATAGAGTGTCCACAAAACCTCGTCAGACATCTCGCAGTTGATCTAAAGCTATGTTCTGCCACTGCAGTTTCAGAGACAGCTTTTCACTCAGTGACAACAAACTATATGTGCATAGGTCATCAAAGGGGTGTATTAGTAGCACTCGAACACTTTAGGGTATTAAGCTGAAACTTCCTGGGCTGCCAATATTGCTACAGCTTTTGCTAATATTTCTACTACTATCAGGAGCGTCCCGAGCCTCATTTCATTGGGGGTGGGGTCGATTAAATATTAAATATAAATCTTTTTCACTAATATTCTTAGCTGCAGTTCTATCTTTCTTCCCTAATAAACCTTCAGCAACTTCACAAATTATTTTTCTACAATTATTCCAACCATCTTCCACATTATCAAATTTTAAACTCTAAAGTTTAGTATTCAACTGTTCCTCGAAAGTTTCTCTCAAATTCTAATCCTGGAATGTACCAATATCATAACTTCCCGGGAGGTAGTTACCCTTCCGGTTTTTCAGCTTGTAATTAACCCTTGACACTACTAGATGGTGATCTTTATTTTTAACATCAATAACAGCACTCCTATATACCCTAGTATCTTGTATTGATCCTACTAGTCTTCGGTTTACTATAACATAATCAGTAAGGTTTGCTGTCTTACCATCGCGTGAATACAAAGTTAACTTATGAGCCACTTTATGACCAAACACCGTATTGGTTATAACTAGATTGTTATACCTACAAAATTGCGAACTATCCATTACTGTTTTGTTTTCCTAAACCAAATTTACCTAGGCTAAGATATCATTTATCCCTATTTCTACCGACCTGGGTGTTAAAATCTCGTAGTAAAAACATCACATTTCTACCTGGGACCGTGTCTATTTGCAAGTAAAATTCATCTGAGTGACTAGTATCTCCGTCAGTCGGTTCTACAGGTGCGTATACTGCTATAACTGATACCCTGAACTTTTTAGTAATAAAATGAGCAATTAGTATTCTATTATTAATACCTTCCCAATCTAAACAAGATTTAGCAGCTTCCTTATTCATCATGAGCCCTACTCCTTGTCTGTGTACCCCATCCTTCCTGCCTGAGTAAACAAATTCTATATCAACTAATTTCATGCTTCCTACCCCTGGGATATGAGTTTCTTAAACTCCTAACAAGTCCAGTTCGAATCGTCTGAATTCGTCAGTCAAAATATCGATACGATGGTAATTTTTTAACGTCGTAACATTCCAAGTTCCAATTTCTCCCCCCCCTTAATTCCGGTAAATTTATTTTTTTTACTTCTTATTTCCATAGCCAGTACTACCCTATACAGCTCTTTTTATATATCTTCTCAATAATTAAAAAAAATATCATCAGCTTTTCACCCAATCGCATCGGCTTGTCTAAAACAGGCAGTCGGAAACACTTTATATTTTCAATTCTAAAACAATAAAATAGAAAACGAACTCTTAATGGAATATTTATAGTTATTGCTGTTTCTGAGGCTGGAATGCTAAATATGTAATTTTTTTAACTATTAATTTGATTGGCAGTTTTAAACTTTCAATCGATAGCAACTTGGCCTTCTCTACAGCAAAATTGTAGTGTGTCCCAAATTTTTTTAAATTTTTCTGAAACTAGAAAGCTTTTTGTATAGTTTTTTAATAAATTCAAACCAATTGCCTACCTTAGAATTTTTAGTCAGAGCCTGTTTGGCCCTTTTTGAGGCTAAATTGCAGTTTTGTGCCGCAAAAAGAGAGAAAAGTGTTCTTTGTTACGGTGCAACCTTTTGTGCGAACTAAATCGTTTAGCAGAATATTCGATTTTCCTTTATAACGAGCCTTATTTTGATATTCTAGGACCTTTGACTCAATACCATCACCCTTTAAAAAAAAGCAAAAATAAACAAACAATTAAAAACGCATCTGTGACCAACGTTTTCGGAAGAATACAAAATTTCACACTTTGTAGGTCAGAACCTGATAATTACTATCTTATATGCTGAATTTGATAGCGTAATGCTTTTGAATACCACTCACCCTTTTTGGGGAATATTTCCCATTTTCGAAAGCAGGCACTATTTTTAGGGTTCTTAACTTTTGGTGGGTAACTAGTTATTTTTTGAAATGCTTTACGTTTGGAATCACCATAAAAAGCTAATTCTCTTAGCATATACATACTTTCTAAAATAGGATAGAGCTCTGGTAACCATTAGTGTAAGCGTTCATCATCATCGTGTCATTAACACCATGAAGTAAACATAAAACTTACTATTTACCTTTAAACATTGATGAAAAACAAAGTTCATGATATCACTTGCTAAATATAAGGGCGGCTACAACTTTCGACTCCAGTTTTTAGTCATGATTACCCTACAACTGATCGTGATTGTTCAATCCACCTTTGATCAAGATTAAATAGCTTCTCTCAGCTCTTTATGTAAGCTTACTTGGCTAAAGACCTGAGTTGAATTAAACTATATTCATTTGAGGATAATTTGATAGCGATAGGGCCATCAAATCGTCCTTTTGGAGGGTTTGTCCTAATTTAAAATAGCCTGTCAATACTTTTAATTAATTCTAATTTGTTTCAAAATGTATTTCTACCTTTTTAAATCAGTGATGTAATTTCGTCAAAATCTGGGGTAGGGGGCAAAGTTGAGGCCAATTTTCTCAAATCAAATGAAAATGACAATCAAAACTAAAACATGAGCCATATAGTACCATAAAGGTAAATATACACTAAAGAAAACTGACACTTCTCTATGGAAGCTTGAATTACGCATGCTTATTTTAGTTTAGACAATATTTTTGAAGAAACTAAATTTAAGCTTAGGGGAGGAGCTGGGGTCATTATGGGAGACTTTGGAAAGAGGAGCCTGTGTAAAAAAGTAGCTAAATTATAATTTTACCAAAATATTGAATAAATAACTAAAGAAAAAGAAATGAAAACATCTAGGCTGTGTGGCAAAAGATGGCATAGGCTAAGCATTTTTCTAAAAAGTATAAAAATGATGTCATTTCACTAGTTGATTGGTAGTCTATCATCCTTCCATCCTTGGGTAGAACTAAGGTAGATAGGCATGGAATAAGGGTAATTCAAATGGTCTTTGAGTTCTAGCCATGAGTAACTGCGCAGATACTGTCCAGTAGGACCAGGATATATTGTAGGCTAATTCCTGCTTCTATTGGCAGGGACTCTGCACCCTCCACTGAAGGGGTAGCTAGCCTTATCTTCACCTTTAGCAAAAAAAGAAGCAAATAAACCAAAAAGTAAAAATATCAAATAAATAGTTAAAGCAATGAAAATGTCCAAGCTGTGTTTACTGTTTAGCCTATCTGATAGTCCAGTCTCCCTGGAAACTTGGTCCCACGCCTCGACCAGCAGAATCTTGTTATGGTGGTCTTTGTGGTTTTTATTTAAGAGTAATTCTTGACACCAAATTGCTATTATCAATTTTTCAACAGTTTCCATTTCTATAAATATCAATTATTCTTCAGTTGCTAATCCGCATGCGTTGTCCCCCAAGTATTGAAAAATTTCAACGCATGCGGATTTGTGTTTTTCCGCAAAACCGCAACAAAAAAATCTTTGCGGAATCCGAAAATCCGCAACGATTTTCCGCAATCCCCAGCATGTGGGACCGAAGAGTTAGATACATAATGGGTTAAAATATGTTAAAAAAGAAACAAGGGGTATAAACTAGGTGGCGTTAGTTGTTCCTTCAGGCAAGCTTGAGTTTTCGATTGTTATTCCCTTGTGCTCTTTCATTTATGTGTTTTAGATACTTGATTATGATAATGGGTTAAAACACGGTAAAGAAGAAACAAGGGATATTGAAATGATTCCAAACTCAACTTAGATTGTCTTACTTTTTAGTGTTTTTGAAAACTTCTGTTTAAATACGTCTTTTATGTTTCTTTGAATAAAGAAATTTGATAGTTAATTCTGTTTATTGCTATGGATTTCGGTAGTTAGTAAGGAAACCTACTAACCTTTATTACAAACTTAAGGAGTACACATGGCAAAATTTCGGCACTACACTGGGAAAAATTTCGGCATTTAAACCTTAAACACTAAAGTACTGCTCACTGGTCAACAACAAGTAAAATCAACAACAATTTAAAAAGCTTAAGTCGAGGTTTAAAGCCTAGAAATGTAAGAGATAAATTACATGGAACTTAAGACATTAAAGGAAAGATGGCAGGAAGTTAAGAGATACCGTTGTTTATTTTCGTCAACGGTAATCATGTTGCAAAATGTAAGTATATTTCTTGTTCAGCGTTGTTGTGCTAGTATGATAGATATGTTGCTTCAAAAAAAGACAACTTTTTAGAACATTCGGAATCACAGGCAGCTATATAGGAATTTCCACTAGGGACTAATAATAAAATAAACTGGGGAAGGGCAATAATAAAAAAAATGATAATTTGAATAAGGAGATGGGGCAAAAACTCGTATACAATGAGAACGATAGCAAATTCGAATTGTCTGCCGTTTTTATTTTGCTTTTGCTACTATTAGCTAATGAATTCTTTTTCTTATGTAATCAAATTCCGAGTCAAATTTCATATTCATAATAATAAAACAGAGTAAATGGGGGCCACCTTTTCTGCCTTTCCTGGAACCCAAGATTTCCGTTTTTACCATAAACATGATACTTTTTTAGCTGAGTATACCAGTGTTGCCAGATGAGGAAAATTTGTGCTGTTTGGGTACTTTCTTAGGTGGCTGTGTACAGCCATTTCTGAATTGTACGAATCAGCCTCTGAATTGTACAAATCAGAGCATTGTTATTTTAATTCATAGCATCTACACAATTTGACATGAAAAATAGCTATTTTGGCGCTTTTATGGCTAAACTATCTTATAGCCCGCATCTTGTACCATTGTAGTAACTAAGGTCTGGAAAATAAGAAAATCGCTCGGTATATATTGCCAAAACACATTTTTACTGAGCGTCAGTTTAAATGCTTCATCCTATTTGGTGGAAAGGGGTGTGCGCTGCTGTGCTGGCTCCAAACTGGTTAGTGCTGCAAGTAGTCAAGCTTAGTTCTGAAAGAGCGCGAATATTGCTTCGTCTAATATAATAAAGATCCTTCAATTAAAACGGAAATAATTACAGCAAAAAAAATCGCCTTCAGTTCGAATTGCCAAGTGATTTTCGTTTCGCTCCGCGAACTAATTTTTTCACAAGCAATTTTTTGTCGCGCATTGTACAAAACTTAGCTGTATTATTGACAACAGTCATATTTTCGTTTCATATCTTCTTTTTGGAAATATATAAACCATTTCGAGATTTCGTCGTGCAAAGTTGAAAAGGTTTATAAACTGAGCGTATCTGGGGGGAGAGGGAAAAACCTTACCCTAGAAAGTCCCCGACAAAGTCCATGGGTGTAATACGAACCGTTATTTTGCATATAAGCGCAGCTCCCATTCGCCAATACTGTTCTGAATTTGTTTTTGACATGTAGTTTCGGGCATCCAATGTAAGGAGCCCCAAAATTTCAGATAAACTTCCAGCAATAAAAAGAACTATCTATCTATTCACGTCGTTCAAGATACTTCAACAACCCAGAATCATGATTTTATTGCAAGCTTGCGCTGATTGGCTTACCCTAATGTTTTCTTGGAATATTATGCCAGTATAGCTCAAGATTTGAAATATCTTGAGGCGTTTCAGGTTTGCAGTAGATCTCAGTCAGGGTGAAGACATTCCCTCCCTCAGTTCAGTTTAGCCTACTTTTGTGTATTATTTTGAAGTTAGGTGAAGGAATTTAAGACTATAAGATGTAAGCACAGAAGAAGTCTGTCATTTGGACTTGTACTGGTAAATATATACCAAATCATATTATTGAGTAACAACTGAAGTAGGTATACCATTCGATGCCTTTTTTTATGCTGATTACGAACATAATAATCATTTGGTCAATATTTGGTAAATATATACCAAATCATATTATTGAGTTATGACTAAAGTGATAACTCAATAATATGATTTCTACAGGGTATATATTTCTACATTAAGGGGGGTGGGGCAACTTTTATTTCTGATGTAAATGGGAGGTAAGTTTAAACTTTACCCCCACCCTCCATGTATTCACTTTATTCCTAACTCAATAATATGATTTGGTATATATTTACCTCCCCCCCACTAATGTGCAAGTATATGCCCTGAATTGGTATATATAGGGGTGGGGGTGAAATTCACTTCCGACAAAAATTATTATTATATTTGGAAAGAGCATAAAAAAGGCATACTAGGCCAGGCTACTGTCACAATTGTTATCACATTCTTCTGAGCTTTATGTTTGGGAACAGTGTTGTATGAGGAATAGAATGGGTTAGGCCTATTTAGGCCAATTGGACAGAAATCAGACGAGTAAAAAAACACTCGATTCTCTTTATTTCTCTTTTAAAATGTAATAATTACTACTGTCACCAGCCTTTTTTTTATCTCAGTCTCCCGCAAATCTGGTATCTGCTGTATAAATAACCGTAGGTCTACCATTGAATAATAGACTACTGCTCTTTTATCTTAATGTGGTTAGATCAGGAAAGGGATTTTGGGTAAAATTCTACTTTAGCTACTTTTGGATATCTGGGAAAGGGGTTAGGTTAGGAAAATGGATAAAATTCTACATTAGACACTTTTGGCTATCTTGGAAAGGGGTTAGGTTAGGAAAATGAAACTTTCAGGGATGGGTCTACAGGCTAAAGTTTGTCCCGGGAAGGTATTTTGAAGTACCTACCTCCACTCCTACACCCTAAACGGGCAAAAAAGAGCCCCAAATATGACACATGTAACTGCAATTGCAACATTGAAAATATCAACACTGAAAGAATGTAGATTCCATCTCATGTGCAAATTTGGACAGTCGCTCCTCGCTAGTGAAAAACACAATATGTTGTTGCCTCCTCTTATGGCCCCCAAGGCCAATACTCGACACACGAACAAGTTCGAGCCAATAAGATGCAGGACGAATCGATCAGCAATTCTTTTATTCTGTTTTACACAAGTGTCATGTAACTGCAAATGCAACGTTGAAAATACTAACACTGAGAGTTGAAAATACAAAATATCTATAGTAGATATTGCAGACACTCAGTGAAATTTTATTTGGTTCCGCATACCCCTAAAGATTTCCTAGAAGTTTCAGAATAATACTCTTATCATTCTAAGATACTGCGTATCTCTGTGTCTTCAAACATTGAGATGAAACTTCTCAGGAGCGATTAAGGGCATCAATAGATTCAGCTAATTTTTATGGAGATATGGAACTAAACCAAAAGACACTATGAACATTCAGGATGTCAAAAATGTGTCTCTACAGTAATTCAGAACATTGAAGGCTATTTTCAATAGCCCCCCCCCTTCAAAAAGTGGTTGAGGGCATACGTGATTCTGGATAGATACTGTGGGGAAAGGATAGTGAATAAAACTTGCTTATGTCCGTGTCCGAGGCTGCCAAAAAGTAAAGAGGCCTAAACAGGCTCTAGCCCAGTGATTCCCAAAGTGGTCCAGGTGGACTCCCAGGGGTCCACTGGAAGGTTGACACAGTAGCGGATCCAGGATTTTAGGAAGGGGGGGGGGGGGCGACTCGTTGCGAAAAATTCCCATTCGAAATTAATCCTAACGTAACTTACTGATATTGAAATTTGCATGCCTCTGCTTATATTCGTCATTTAGCTGTCGGTTCTGTAAAGCTATCCACAAAAATACATTTAAAGAAACACTATCAATATTATATAACAAATTCTCGCCTCCTATTTCCACTATTAGCAAATCTATCAATAACACTTTCTACACTTATGTCAATATTACGGTGAACATGAAGAAGGGCAAGTCCGGTGAGTCTTTCTTCCGTCATTTTATTTCTTAGCCACGTTTTCAATCTTCTCAAGGTAGAAAAACTTCGTTTAACAGATGCCACACTGACAGGTAGGGTCATGAGAATCTGCAAGAGCGCTGAAATATTCGGGAAAATATCAGCATCGCAGTTCTGTTTCTGTAAAGTTTCCCCTGTTTCAGGTATTCTACCTGTGTCGGCATTGCTTTCTCTCAGACGAAGCCACCGAGTTTTCCATATTGTCGCTTCTCCAGCCAGGGCAGATTCACAAGCCGATTGGGAGGGGAAACCCATTACTGACCAGTATCGCTGTGACAAGTCATGAATCGTATTAGCGAATTGTTGTTTGTTCGTTTCCGTACAATTTATTGGCAAGAAAATACTGAGCTTAAAAGTGTCCAGCGTTTCAACGGAAAAACGGCTTTCTAAGTCCGAAATGATTGTGTCCAACAGGGGAATAAAAACTGACCGTCTATAATATTCCTCGTGTGAACTGAATGGTACATTAATCCGATTCGTTTGCTTTTTCGCTATCCTTGGGACTGTTATTTCTAAACCTGGCTTGGTTTCTACTTTAGTCACCTCGTCAAATGTTTTGTTGAACTTGCTTTCACTTTCTCGACGCTTGATTTGCAGCTGGGTAAGAAGGTCCTTAACATGGCTAGCTACAGACGGAAGGTCCAAGCTCTTCTTATGAAATAGTCGACTGAGCGGTAAAATTAGTCCAGATATGTTACCAAGAGAGTAAATGGTTACTATCAGGTCGGAGGATGTGACAGCAGTCAATAAGGATTTTGCTTTTGCTCCAGTTGTGCATTCTGCCCAGCCGCTGATGATCTCAAGAGCTTCCACTATCTTAGGGAGCTCTACCACAAACTGTATTAAGAAATCGTAGCTTTCTATCCAACGCGTTTCACACATGCCACTTAGCTGTGATTTCATTATTCTGGTTAAAACATAATTGCGCTTTGCAGAAGCACCAAAAAAAGCAACTATTTCCGTTATTACTCCGATGGAGTCTTTAACACTCTGGAGAGAAGAAGTTTTTGACATGGAAAGATTTAGAGCATGGTTGAAACATGGGCAACGCAGGGCAGTCTTTGCTACCTTTTGAACTTCTTTTACAGCTCCACAATGTTCTGAAACCATCATAGCACATCCATCAGTGCCTATGCCCACACAATTTTCCAAGTCTAGCCCAAGAGATCGAAGAAAATCCAACACAACATTTCCAAGCGTTTCCCCATTAATGGTTGGTTCGAAGTTTCCAATGCTGTCCGAGTAACATGTTTCGTGTAAGTCTAAAAAACCAGCAAACTCTTCACGTCTTGTGCAATTGTAATTTTAGCAAAGGGCAATACTCAGTTATGACTTGTGCGACACATCTGTTGTTTCATCAAAAACAACACAGTAGAACTTGGTAGAACAAATTCGTGCAAGAATTTCTATAAGAATCTCTTTGGCACAACATTCAATTAATTCATTCTGTGTTGTTTTGCTTATATAAGTAGCATTTGCACCTGAGCTTTCCAAATGTTGTCTTAAAGTGATATCGCCACTATTTACACGGTACCTTAAAAGTTCTCGAAAGTTCCCTTCGTTTGTCAATGGGTCCTTTTCTGTCAATAATTCTCCATCATCTCCATGGCCACGAAGAGCAATGTTCTGTCGACCCAAGAAAACAATTGATTCTACAATTGGCTTAAATCTCGCTCTGTTTTCCTGCACTTGATGGCTACGTTGTTCGTTTACAAGGCTTAAAATGTTGGTTTCAGGGTTGTCATATTTTAGAAGGAAATGTTTGCCTGCGTAAACTGAATCGCGGTGAAACTGATTATTTTCATGAGACACCAAGTCACTGTCTTTTCCAGTTAGCTTAGCAAAAGTCACGAGGGGCTTCTTTACCAACTTTTGCAATTGATTGGAGCCTCCAACCCCTCAAACGTTAAACAAAACACAATATTTACAGAATAAGCCCCTCAGCTTATTTGAAAGTACTTGCCAATGAAATTCTTCCAAGCAAGTACGATTGAAAAATCTCTTTTCGTCCCTGCCCTGCTTCTTGTGAACTGAATAGGGGAAGCTGTAGTTAGACGGCGGAATCCACGGATTCTGAAGCAATTCATATCGCGTACGATTATCCAGTTTTTCAAGTCTATCGATATAGCTTCCGATACCATTTTCGTAGAAAGTGCTTATATTTTCGATGTGTGTGTTAGGCTTGGGGCTACATTCTTTAATTTATGCTAACGAATCATACACTATCTCGCTATTATTCAAATCGATGGAATCACTCCTAAAACTGTAACTCTCATTATTTATATCTTCAATTACAGCATCCACTCGCCTAGCTTTAGGTTCCGAACCAAAAAAGTTGTCGAGAGTTATCTGCTTTCGCTTCGACATCATAACTGGTTAATATTATCCAAAAATTGTATACTTTTCAAACCCTTCTAGAATCGCGACTAACCCTAAGACGTATGTGTTATCGGAGTCATTTCAAGATTTTTGCTTAGTTATTGAATAAGAAACAGGTTTTGACGCGCACACTTTTTGAAGCTTCAACAATTTACGAGATGACGAGCTTCAAAATGCCTTGTAAGTTCGGGTGACACCAAACACTTTAGACAATTCCCTTAAGACTTAAGGCAGACAGACCAAGTGTCGTCCGATCCTTTTCAAAGATGCGTTGATCCAAGCGTTGATATCGCAATCAAGTCACAGAAAATCTAATGATAGAACTTTTTGCCCAAGCAAGAGGGGGAGGGCTATCGCCCCCCCCCCTGGATCCGCTACTGGCTTGACAGGGGTCTACGTTGATTTGACGATAAAATTGGGTCCATTAAATTTTATTTGCTTTCGATAGCTAACAACTAAAATGTTGGCTTAGCTTCGCCTATTAATATAGGCAAATATTATTTAGGAAGCTCAGCGACTGTGTAAAAACTTGCATATTTTATATTCACTACAACATTTCAAGACTTGCAAAGCACTGCCGCTGCTGTCACCGCTTTCCGCAACGCTTGTTCAGACGTGCAAATGGACGAAATACAACTTGTGGTGATTGTGCTTGCGATCTTGCATGAACTTGTTTGATTCTTCACCAATATAAATACGAATGCTAAGGATAAACGTTTTTTATTTGTTTCCGAATTTTTGAAAATAAAAGTGAATTAATGTTTGTGTTTGTCAGTCTCGAAAAAGTAAGTAATCATCTGCCTGTATGCTACAACTTCATACTTTTAATTTATTATTTAACAATTTATTTTAGGGGTAAAAAAACAAAAAATGAAATCGGCTGAGTCGTTTTCGTATAATTCTATTGTTCATCTTAGTGATTTATCGCTTTTAAGATAAAGAATCCGTTTGCTGACGGTTCTTTGTGTATTTCATTGCAATAATTAATTTATTAATTTCATTCCTCCTTTTCTGTTCAATTGCCATATCCTGTTAAGCAAGACTGTCATAAATTTACTAAAACAATGGTTTTTAATGTATAAGTATGTAATTGATACGAAACATGGCGGAATCCAAGAAGAAATGTGGACAACACAGTGTTGATTATTTAAAATTTGGTTTTCTACCATTAAAAGCAGACAAGCGGTTGCCAATAAGCCTTTTATGCAACAAAGTTTTGAGCAATGACTATGAAACCATCGAAGCTTATCTAAGAAGGCATTATCCTGATAAAACAGATACAAATTTGGAATATTTTCAAAAATTGAAGGAAAAATATAAAAAGAGACCGTCTGTGCACAGCATGTTTCCTCCAATGTCTGGAATAAACGATGATGACTTGCATGTTACAATATCTCATTACTTATAGAGAAATCTGAAAAACTGTACACCGTTGGAGAACAGTTAGTTTTACCCGCTGTTGAAGAGGTTTTAAAAACTGTTCTGCACAGATCTCCATTCGGCATACTCAAAAGAATTCCTTTGAGTAACAGTTCTGAACAAGGACGTATTGATGAAATGAGTTCTGATATTGAATGTTTCTTATGTTATTATCTGCAAACATCTTGTTTTTCTATTCAACTAGACGAGTCGACCTTACCCGGTAATGAAACACTATTATTGGCACATGTTTTATTTGCTGTGGACCAAGAAATTCATGAAAAGATACTATTCACGGGGACTTTAAAGACAGACACCAAAGGTGAATAAGTATTTATTGTCCTGACATATTTTTTTTAAGGAAAAATCGATTCCATTCACAAGCCTTATTTTGGTGGCAACAGATGGAGTTGCAATTGATACAAAATATAGCTGAATCCCAGAAGTAATATCGATAATACTGTCTTGATTAGTTGAAATTTGGTTTATACAAAATTTTGTTTAGAACCAACAAAATTTGTTGGTTTGTTCAGAAGATTTGCCGGTGGCAATTCTTCTGAATATTCTCAAAGAAGAGAAAAAAGTTACAGTTCAACTCTAATTTTTTTCATAGAAAATAAAAAAGGTTCCACTTCAGTTCCGAATTTTCTCCTGCCATGGTCGGGTGATATCGTGGGTTAATGAGCCATCTTAAGAAAGATATTAGAGGTAACTACAATTCACTGTGTCATCCACCGACAAAATCTAGTAGCGATAAATTTGAGTGAGAAATTGAACCAATCAAATCAATTTGTTATTAATGTAATTAACAAAATGAGAAGCAATGCATTGAATAAGCGTTTATTTGCATAATTGTGCGATGAAAATGATAAAGAATTTCAACGATTGGTCTCGCGTACTAAAGAACGCTGGTTATCGAGGGGTATATGTTTAACATGATGGTACTCAATTTTTGAATTAGTATTAGAGTTTCTGGAAAGTAAAGATCCATATTTAAGAGAAAACCTGATCAATTCGAAAGCAGACATCGGGTATTTGACAGATTTGTTCAAAAAATTTAATGATATTAACTTACAATTACACTGGGACAGTCTCAATTTAATAAAAGAAAAGGGTTTAATTTCATATTTTTCTTGCAAAATTGGAATATATGAAGCAAAATATTAGTCGGGACGAATTTTACCAGTTTTTAAACTTTTCATAGTTAAAATGTCTTGATGAGGATATTCAGACATACTTTCGACATTTAATTGCCCTGCCTCATGACTTTACAATCATATTTGAAGATATTCTGACGATGGAAATACCAATATGGATCATAAATCTGTTTTATGAAACGGAATTGGACAATGTTATATTACAAGAGGAGCTACTTGAGCTTAGCACTAATGAGGAGCTGGAGGTGAAATTTAAAAGAGGGTATCAAACATTTTGGTTGCAGGCAAAAATACCCGAAAAATATTCTGGAATATGGGTAATTACAAGAAAGTTTTTGATAGCGTTTCCCTCGTCATATCTTGTCGAAAAGAGTTTTCGTGTCGTTACAAACCTTTTAACGGTAAAAAGGAGCATATTGAATATTACAGAACGAGAGATATTGAATCCTAATCCAAATTGAATCCTAATCAGTAGCGTAAATTCAGAAAAATTCTGGGGGGGGGCAAACTTCAAAAATTTTTGCCACCTCACGGAAGAAAATTTGCAAATTTTCACTTTTACTTTGTGAGGAAAGTACAAAACTATGCTGATTATATTCTGTTAAAAAAAAAGTAAAAAAAAAGAAACAAAAGTCTGAATTGGTGAAAATTTCTAATTCAGAGTGAGTGGATGGCTTGGAAAGAGCATTTCCTGCCGCGAAGTAGCGGATATTTTTGAAATATTATTAAAAACTGTATTATCCCTTATATTGGACCTCTTAGACTCCTTTTTAGGGAAGCAAATTACTTAAAAACAAATATTATGCTGTGAAGGGTCTAAGCCAAAAAAGAAAATTTGGAATTAGGAAATGTCATTTTGTTTTGTTAAAAATTGAATTGAGTGAAGGCCTAGAACAGGGTTTTCTGGCGTGAAGCGCAGTGGCGGAAATGAAAAAGAACGCGGGGAGGGGCAAATTCCATGTCTCAAAAGGCAGCCTCAAGTGGGTTGAATTAGCAAAAATTCAATGGAGGGGGAAATCAAGCCAAACTAAGCGGTAGCCAACTTAAAATTCTTTGGATAACAAAGTTTAGAACACAATTAGATATACAAAAATTAAAGTACATAAACACAATTAAGCAAATAAATCATAAATTTGTTTGCATCACGACTGAAGTATCCAGAGAGAGCCACTATTCTAATGGGAAACGTCGTTGCTTCAGGGAAGCAAACTTGTCGACGGCAAGGTTATAATCTATCTTTTTCGCTTTTTCCGGCTGGGTTGCTATAACTAACAAACCGCTAAGTCGCTCATCAGTCATGGTTGTTCTGAGATATGTCTTAACCCTCTTAAGCGTTGAAAAAAATCTCTCGTTATATATATATATATATATATATATATATATATATATATATATATATATATATATATATATATATATATATATATATATATATATATATATATATATATATATATATATATATATATATATATATATATATATATATATATATATATATATATATATATATATATATATATATATATATATATATATATATATATATATATATATATATATATATATATATATATATATATATATATATATATAATAATATATATATATATATGAGGCAGTTGAAACGGGGAGCGTTAAAGTATTTTCGAAAGCTTCCGAGATGACAGCAAAGGCGTCTTTGTTCATGTAGAGGAAGGCAAGAGTTTTTTATGGTGATTCTGGTTTCATCCTTTTTAAATAAGATTTTGCCAAGGCTATCTTTGACTCAAACTTCAACTTGTTTACAAATAATGTAGGAAAGTCACGTACAAAGTCTTGTATTAGACGTGCATCCAGGAACATGGGTGAACTTGGCTCAAACGCTTCTAAGCCTTGGATTACTGAGGAGTTTTCACCAAACCTTTGTCTCAGCTCCGAGGTTACTCGGTCAACTATGAAGTATAAAATGTCCGACCTATAAGTTTGAAAAATGTCACGATCCTCTTCTGTTCGATTTCTTGCTCTGGCACCGACAGTGGTCTCGACGTAAAAATCGAGAAGGCCTCTGCTTATAGCAACCGGGCGTCTAGGCTTTTCTATTTAGATTGAGTGCTGCTTGCATAAGATTTTCGTTGCTTCGACAATGTTAAACCAATGCTCTTCAGATCGGAGCTCTAGAACCTGTTGTTGAACTGCTTGAAGCAGAGAATTTACGCCTGAAAGAACGAGGCTCTTGGACTGGAGTTGTCTGGATGCAAAATCTATCCGACCAAGGATACTGCTCATTATTTCAAAAATGAGCAAGAATTTGGCATCAATTGTTTCCATCAACCCAGAAGCTTCAGAAAGGTCCTCTGTTGAATTGGCTTCATCCGAAATAATCCTAAATGTGTCTAGAATAATACCTCAACATACTCGAATCTTCTGAACTGAGGAAAATCAATAGCACCATCTAGTGTCGGCTAGCCGTTCGAGCTCAATCTTCTTTTCTCCTCGTTCTTGTTGGGTTCGAAGGAAAAGTTCGTGACGTGGTGCACTTCGGCTGAGAGACATATAATGCCTGAATGCACAAAAATAAGTTTCTAACCTCTGGACTAGAAGCTACTGACTGCACAAGCACAAGATTTTGGCGATGGGCGTGAAAATGAATATACATTACTTGTGGTGCGAATACTTTAAGAATAGCCCGAACACCATTACATGCGCCGCTCATGACGCTCGCACCATCATAGCATTGAGCCACACAGGTGCTCCAATCCAGTCCATGCTTTTCAACAAGATCCTTGATTGCATTAGCAAGGGATGCTGCATCTAATTATTCAAGATGTGTACTTCCGAATGTCTCCTTGCCGATGATAGCATTACTATCAATAAATCGAATAATTAAACCAAGCTGCTCTTTTTTTGACAGATCTTTCGTTTCATCTGCGCAGATTGCCCAATATTTCTTAATAGAGCATCTTGTTTGTTCTCGCAAGAGGTCAGCCAGTATGCTTATAAGACTATTTTGGTAGTCGGGACTCAAATAGCTTCCATACCGACTTTTTAGTTTTTGCTGAAGATCTGGGTTTCCCGCTGTCATCAGTTCTAGTATTTCTATAAAATTCCCTCGATGGTGTGAGTCGTCGTGTTCATCATGACCTCGAAATGGGAGCCCTTGGTGTGCTAGGGCACATGCCACTTTCGCAAGTGTGACTATATGCAGGCGATTTTCCGCTATGGCTTCCTTCCGATTTGAATAGAGAGTTGTAGCTATTGACTCAAATGTGCCACACTCAATTGCTTTATATTTGGTCCAGTTGCGATTTGCTTCGTTTAGAGCTTCTGAAGCCTCGTGTTTTTCAATCCTTTCGAATAGCTTTGTCCAGTTATTCATTCCTGTGTCGACAAACACTACATTATCAGAAGTATTTCCATGATTTCTTGTTAAGGAAAAGTGCCAACAGCAGTAAATGACGTCTTCTTTAATAGAATATTCTACCCATGGTTTTTTCTCATAGGCTTTAGCAGAAAAACGGCGACCGTTTATTTTAGGGTATTCGGCTAGCTTTGGCTGTTTGGGTGCCTCCCTTTTATGATGGGAGATGTCAAGATTGCCCCTCAATATCGTATCCGATGCATCGGCTACTCTTCCACCCTAGAAAAAAATCCAGTGCTTTCGCTTTTAAACGTTTTAACTTTATTCAGAGGGCGATAGCTCTGAAAGAGTTGTTCCCTTAAATAGGTGTCTAGGAGACATAAGGAATAATAGAACTTCTTAGTTAAATATTTCTAGAATTTCCAACACTCCCCAGCAAAATATACTGTTTTCAAGCCCTTTACTTCCCTTTATACAGAAACTTTCGCCACTCTAAACCTTTTTTCCGTCGGTACAGTTTTGGTTTTTTTGTACAACTTTCGTGGTGCTCGCCCCCCCCCCCAAAATAAAAGTGATAGTGACACCTCTGCTCCTAGCTTCTAATTAGCTTTTCTGCTACTGTTTAGTGTTACGTATTGGCATTTTGCCCTTAATAGTTTTCGTTTTTGTTATTTCATGATTAATAAAGTGGTGGTCTATTAAATATGGTGCTTTTTCTCTAATTTATAATAATAGCTTTATTTCAGCAAAAATTGATGATAGCATACAAATATCTTTCATATAACTACGAGTAGAATTTCGTAAATTAAACGATAACACAATCCGAATAAGAAACTTAGCAACTCAATACAACAAAATTCCCGTACTTATCTAGCTTATCAGCAAAATCTAGGAAGGTAAGTTGTAAATTTTGTTTGGGATGAAGCACGCTGAAGTGAAGTGAATGGCTCGCAATAACAGCCGATTTAACTTTACAAAGTAGAATTTTGTCACGAAGCAGCAATTTTTATTTATACTAAAACTGTCAATTCAAATGTATTTTAGCTCTTTTAATTCCCTTTTTGTGCCATACCCAGTTTCTCGGGTGAGAATATAACAAGAGGTATAAATAATGGTGAGCGGCTGCCTAGCAAAAATGGCTGGGCCTTAGGAAAGCATTTAATGCTCTTTCATTCTCTTAAACTCTTCCAAAACTCTTTGCCATAAATTATGTCTGATAAATCAGGCTGTAGTCCCTGTAGTCATCTCTGAAGTCCTAGCCTGCCCCCCCCTCCTTTAATGACACCTCTTTATCTATAATTGTTTGTTATATGCTCGGTTATATGATTTTCCCCACAAAATTTGCGATTTATACATTAATCCAAAGTTGTAGCGCGAAATTAAGATCTTACTTTTGTAGGCTAAACTTTAGTTTGCATGGAACTTATTGCGTGAAGCAAAGGCTATAAGTTTATATTTATATATAAGTTATATTTATATTAGTCAAACCATAAATGGTAAAATTACACACCTCACTTGGGCCAGCTTCTGTTGCTGCCTCGATTTCTGCTACACTATCCACCAACTTAGCTTTTTTAGCCGTTTGACTAGGTTTAAAAATATTGATTGTTTTTCTCTGACTCATCGCAAACTCTTATTTAACAAATGAATTCATTCAATACTATCTTTACTTGACAATATTAGAGAAAACACGAGGTTCCGGGTTACTATCTTTACTTGACAATTCTAGAGAAAACACGAGGCTCCGGGTTACCCGTCATTTCGTATAAGATTTTGTATTCGATAACATCTGTATTTTTTATTCGGATGAAGGATAAATAAGGGTATAATCTAAAAAAATCTGGGGGGGGGGCAAAATCAGGTCTGGGGGGGGGGGACAAAACGAGGTCTGGGGGGAAACTGCCCCCGCCCATAGCAATCTACACCCCTGATCCTAATATTGATAATTTACTGTCAATTCTTCAGGTACATCCTCCCCATTAATAAGAACTATTTTGTGATTGTTATTGTTGAAATGTAGAACTTACTTTACGTTATACATTAAAAGAATAATAATTACGTATTTGATAAATACGTAATGATTATACAACACAGTTAAATACAACGCAACAAAGTATACTTCTTTAATTTTTTTTATTCTGATTGTTTCTAAATAAAATATGTGATAATTTATTGGTTCCTTGTGCTGTGAGTAGATGTAAAAAAAAATTAAGTTGAATGGGTATAATTTTTATGGGCCGATCTCTTATTTCCACCACTCACAGCAGAATCAATTTATTAGTCAACCAATCAATTCTCACTTTTTTTCGAAAACTGTTAATATGTGGTTGGAACTCAGCCAAAAAGCAAGTTTCCATAGGTAGATCTGATCTTCACATTTTGTCAAGTTTTTCAAACATGGTAGAAATGTAGCTGAAGGGGTCCACCGGAACCAGAAATTTTTTAAAAGTGGTCTATGGGAAAAAAAGTATGGGAACCACTACTCTAGTCAAACAGGAGGCGGCTCAATGATTTGGTAAATAATCTAGATATTATCAAAGTCCATTGGCTGGGAAGCCACATGACATACTTGTGTGACGTATGGGGCTCCACCAAGGCTTATCAGGAAGCTATCGTGTTGATTCTCCACCGTGGAATAGATTCAAAAGATTTGGAGTCTGGTAGGATATTATTATTAGTTCTTTTGCATGTTATCTAAAATTTAATTGATTTGAGTGTTAAAATCACGCTATCCCTGGAAGGCATTAGCGCAGGATCAGACATTTTTTTTGATATTGAGTCGTCTGAGTCAACACTTGTGGAAGTTGAAGCCTCTTGCCCATTGAGAAAGGGCCTAAAGAAACTTAAAATCAGCCAGTGATGGCTACTGAAACTATATGTCTGTGAGAAACAAACCCCCTAGAAGCACTAATTGCTGACTGCAGAGCAGAAAAACCGTTGACTGCACAATAGCGCTGCCTAAGTAAAGAGCGAAGAAGGCACATTTGTTTAGAGGGGGGGGTTATTAAGACACTTCATATAGAAGAAGTTTTGAAAAATTCAAAAAAGGCTTAGTGGATTGGAAACTGAAAATTCTAGTGCCCTTTTTAACAGTCAAAAGTGATTGGAGGGTAACCAGCCTCCCCCCCTCGATATCCATCATTTCCCAAAACACAATCATTCAAAATTTTCAGATATTAATTTTGTTCAACATAATTGAATGGTCCAGTAATTATGTCTTTGGGGATGTCAATCCCCCCCAGGCCCTAAAAGCAGGGGATTTGAGTTAGGCAATTTGTCCATTGTTTATATATAGCATATGTTAAAGAGAAAGGCGGACATGTCTGACCTTTACTTTCCAAAAAGACGAAGGGCGTATAGTTGACTGCACAACCGTAGACCGTAGCGAGTGCTTTTCAGAGAATGTTAAGGGGAGTGTTGAACTAAATCAAAACACGTTATTGGAATACGGGTTGTCAAAATGACGGAACTCAGGAATGACTGAATGTATTATTTCGGAACTTTCAGGATATGATAAGGGAGTGATTAATTAACCGAATAGGCAATATTTGTACAATACTACTACTACAACTAGAAATACTACTATTGCTATCACATGTACTACTACCATTAAAACTACTACTTCTGTAGCGAGTACTACCAAGACTGAGGATATTGAAATGGACATTCGAAGGAAATGCTGAGGGGAAAGTGGAACTAAGTCAAAACATAGTTATTGGGGTGTATGTGCGGGGTCACCACTTTTAAAGACAAAAATGGCGCAAAAAAGGTTGCTATGCCGCTTACCCGAAGGGGAGAACCCCTTGTCGGCCCAAATGTTAGTGAGATTCCCGCTCTTAACCCAACGGCTCTGCAAATATCGGGTTTGGTACTACCCTATTTACAGTATATCCTTTCCCAGGGTATGATAACGCGATCGAGTGGTCAAATGGCCACTTTCTAAAGCCAAATGTACCCGCCTTGGGTTACGGCTAGAAAATCTCTACTCTCTCCTTGGAGGTAACAACCCTCCCTGTCAATATAATAATGACGGTACCTTGTAGCTTTATTCCTACCCTGCCTGGGTTACGGAAAATAGTGCACAGTTTGTAGAAAATACCTTACTTGTATTCTTCCAAAAGGGTCACAAATACCACAAAAATATATATATTCCCGACTGGGGTCAGAACGCAGACTAAAACATAATAATAATTTTTACAGCACTGTTTGTATGGGTGGACCGTCACTTGGCCCAGCCAATCAGCTACCTCCTCATTCAAACCCAATTTTACCTCTTATAGTTATCTTTCAATGACTCCCAAACCAGGAAGTAAAAATAAACTTGATTCACAGCTTACCTATTGCAAAACCACTATCGCTTAGTAACGGGAGTTTAACCTGTCTTTTGAAATTATACTATAAGCAAATGTAATTAAAGAAACGAAATTAGGTCATTTACGGTCATTTAAAGGAAAAGAAGCAGGGGTGGAACCCCAACACCTCCCCCCGTAAGATAAATGACCGGCCACGCGCTACCGTGGTCCACCCTTACAAACATAAACACTTAACTTCAACTTTACAAAATCCATTTGCCTTCTCTCTTCCACCGCTTGGCTCTGGAATCTGGATCGGTCGTCCTCGACACGTCCCTACTGTAGGACCACCATGGTCTAAATCGCATAGCATCCGCACTAGATTTTGCAAGTTGAAATCTTCAAGATTCGTAGGTAATGATTGTGCGCAGCACAATTCAAAACAACAAATTTTCTCGCTCTCACGAATTTACATTGGAGAGGAGCAGAGAATCAGTTTCTGGCACATGTGATGATGCCAGCCATCGTGAAAAATTGGCCGCACTAGCCTCTTAATTTCCATCTGTGGAAACAACCCCACATCTCAATCAAAAAGTAAATTGCCCCTTGGCATAATTTCAAATAATCCCAGGCCGAAAATACAAGGGCCTGTGAAAACGATAAGGGTACTGGAAATGAAGTAAAATTTTTCGCGAACCATGAATCGCCTTTTTTCTGGGTTCCCTCCCCTGGGATAATTAACTGAAGAATATACGTTGATGCTAATTGAAGATGAAACTTAGATACATCTCCCACTGAATACAATTTGCCGGAATTAATTGTCGGTTCCCATGAAGAATAACAACTATGATTAGGGTTACTGGACAAAGGTTTGGGTGAAGTATGAAGTGACTGAGAGATAGTATCCCCCAAGGACTCCAGATCAGAAAGGCAAAATCTCGGTAAAGGGATCACAACTTGTCCATCAGTTGTGCATTGAGGAAAAGGGCTATCCTTCGCGACTTCCCGCAGGGGATCTTCCCCAAGGGATTCCTCCCCCTCATAAAGGAACAAACCCTCTTTTGAGTTGATCAAACCAATATCAGATTCCTTTCCAAATTTTTCCAATCCGACTCGACATTCCATATCTCCCAACTTTCCCCCAACCCGTTGTAGGTCCTTCATCTCTCTCTTGTAACCATCTTCTATTATTCCCCATGGGTCTTTGACCTCTTTTTCCCCCTTATTATTTATGTTTTCAAGGCCAAGCCCATCCAACATTTTTTATTTTTCTCCCTATTATTTATTTTAGCTAGGCACAACCCAGATAATTTTTTATTTTTCGCCACTGCAGGCTGAATCTACAAATTTTGTCTCTTCTTTGCATTCCTCTTTTCGTCTCTACTTTTCTCAATTCTGTCATTCGCACAAAATAATAAATTACCGTTATATCTAATTAATAGTGGACTCCAGTGTCCAGTATCTTTGAATGCATTACTTCATTGTAGCTCTGTTTAATATCTCTTTTCTCTCTTCTAGTCTTCTTTATCTTTACCGCCGAAATAAATAGTTCGTCATCAAATGGGAATTGAACTCCGACATTTGGTTTTTCATATTCTACTAAAATCTCTCGAACTTTCCGAGGAAAAGCGCGTACAATAAATTTTGTCTCCTTTTTCTCTGGTACAATCGGTGTTTCATTTTGGCCTGAATTTGTTCGCGTCTCATATTTATTAAAAGTGTTCTCAAGTTTTCTATTATTTGCAAATTTTCCTAAAAAATCAATTTCGTGCGTCTTATTTTCAATATTATCTTGTCTATTTATTTCCGTACCCCTTTGTGGATTATCAACATTTTGAACACGCTTATCCTTTATTTCGTTTTTCTGACAGGGTGGCACAGCCTTCCAATTTGTCTTATGGGACGGTTCATCACCCCCCGTAGCTAGCGAAGTATTATGTTTTCTCGTAAAAGTGTTTAATGTTTGGTAATTTTCGTTTTCTCCCAATTGATTCTTAGACAAATTATTATGGGTATTTGACAGCCTAGAAGTTAGTTTTGATAAAATCTCCCTTTATGGAATTCCCCAGCGGGCTTCTATTAGACCTATCATGGTTCTTTTAAACTCTTGGTGATATCTTTCTTCTTTCTCTCTAGCTATTTCGTCAGCCGGGTCTTCTTTCTCTCTAGCTATTTTATCAGCCTCTTCTTTTCGTTCTCTGGCTATTCTATCAGCCTCTTCTTTTCGTTCTCTATTTATCATATATTTATCTTTTTATCTATTTCTATGTTTGATATATTTTATATATTAATACTCATTTTGTTCTCTGGCTATCCTATCAGCCTCTTCCTTTCGTTCTCTTTCTTGTCTATCTTTCTCTCTTTCTTTCTGCATGAAATTTAATATTTGTTGTGTTGTTTCTATTTGAGTACTCCGTCGCGAGCCCCTGCTCGCGAAGGAAGAAAAGAAAAGAAGTTTCTAACCTCCGAACAAGAAGCTATTGACTGCACAAGCACAAGATTTAGGCGATGGGAGTGACAATGAATATACCTAGTTTGTGGTGCAAATCCTGTAAGAATAGCCTGAACACCATTACATGCGCCGCTCATGACGCTCGCACCATCATAGCATTGAGTCACACAGGTGCTCTAATCCAGTCCGTGCTTTTCAACAAGATCCTTGATTGCATTAGTAAGGGATGCTGCAGCTAATTGTTCAAGATTTGTACATCCGAATGTCTCCTTGCGGATGATAGCATTACTATCAATAAACCGAATAATTAAACCAAGCTGCTCTTTTTTCGACAGATCTTTCGTTTCATCTGTGCAGATTGTCCAATATTTCTTAATAGAGCATCTTGTCTGTTCTCGCAAGAGGTCAGCCAGTATGCTTATAAGACTATTTTGGTAGTCAGGACTCAAATAGCTTCCATACCGACGTTTTAGTTTTTGCTTCTGATCCGGGTTTCCCTCTGTCATCATTTCTAGTATTTCTATAAAATTACCTTGATTGTGTGAGTTGTCATGTTCATCATGACCTCGAAATGGGAGCCCTTGGCGTGCTAGGGCACTTGCCACTTTCGCAAGTGTGACTATATGCAGGCAATTTTCCGCTATGGCTTCCTTCCCATTTGAATAGAGAGTTGTAGCTATTGACTCAGATGTGCCACACTTATTTGCTTTATATTTGGTCCAGATGCGATTTGCTTCGTTATGAGCTTCTGAAGCCTCGTGTTTTTCAATCCTTTCGAATAGCTTTTTCCAGTTATTCATTCCTGTGTCGACAAACACTACAATATCAGAAGTATTTCCATGATTTCTTGTTAAGGAAAAGTGCCGACAGCAAAAGCAGTAAATGGCGTCTTCTTTAATAGAATATTCTACCCATGGTTTTTTTCTCATAGGCTTTAGCAGAAAAACGGCGACCGTTGGTTTTGGGGTATTCGGCTAGCTTTGGCTGGTTGGGTGCCTCCCTTTTATGGTGGGAGATGTCAAGATTGCTACTCAATATCGTATCCGATGCATCGGCTACACTTCTACCCTAGAAAAAAATCCAGTGCTTTCGCTTTTATACATTTTAACTTTATTCAGAGGCCGTTAGCTCTGAAAGAGTAGTTCCCTTTAATAGGTGTCTAGGAGACATAAGGAATAATAGACTTTCTTAGTGAAATATTTCTAGAATTTCCAACGCTCCGCAGCAAAAAATACTGTTTTCAAGCCATTTACTTCCATTTATACAGAAACTTTCGCCACTCTAAACCTTTTTTCCGTCGGTACAGTTTTGGTTTTGTTGAAAAACTTTCGTCATGCTGGCCCCCCCCCCAAAATAGTGATAGTGACGCCCCTGCTCCTAGCTTTTAATTAGCTTTTCTGCTACCGTTTAGTGTTACGTATTGGCATTTGCCCTTAATAGTTTTCGTTTTTGTTACTTCATGATTAATAACGGGGTGGTCTATTAAATAGGGTCCTTTTTCTCTCATTTATAATAATACCTTGATGTCCGACAAAATTGACGATAGCATACAAAGATCTTTCGACTGATCATTTAATACGCTCTAGCATCTTCTGCATGGTTAATCACCTCCAAATGCTCAAATTCTCAGTTTTTAAAATTTGGTAAAATAGTCTAAGCTAGTCAACTGAAATTTAACAGGGTTATATCGTTTTTTGTCAGTTTAACTACGAGTAGAATTTCGTAAATTAAACGATAACATAATCCGAATAAGAAACTTAGCAACTCAATACAAAAAAAATTCTCGCACTAATCTAGCCTATCAGCAAAATCTAGAAGGGCAAGTAGTAAGTTTTGTTTGGGATGAAGCACACTGAAGTGAAGCGAATGCTTCGCAATGACAGCCGATTTAACTTTAAAAAATAAAATTTTTTCACGAAGCAGCAATTTTTATTTATACTAAAACTGTCAATTCAAATGTATTTTAGCTCTTTTTCGTTCCCTTTTTGCGCCATACCCAGTTTCTAGGGTGAGAATATAACAAGAGGTATAAATAATGGTGAGCGGCCGCCTAGCAAAAATGGCTGGGCCTTAAGAAAGCATTTAATGCTCTTTCATTCTCTTAAGCTCTTCCAAAACTCTTTGCCATAAATTATGTCTAATAAATCAGGCTGTAGTCCCTGTAGTCATCTCTGCTTTCATAGCCTGCCCCCCCCCCCCGCCTTGAATGACACCTCTATATCTATAATTGTTTGTTATATGCTCGGTTATATGATTTTCCCCACAAAATTTGCGATTTATACATTAATCCAAAGTTGTAGCGCGAAATTCAGATCTTACTTCTGTAGGCTAAACTTTAGTTCGCATGGAATTTATTGCATGAAGCAAAGGCTATAAGTTTATATTAGTCAAACCATAAATGGCAAAATTACACATCTCACTTGGGGCAGCTTCTGTTGCTGCCTCGGTGGCTGCTACACTATCCACCAACTTAGCTTTTTTAGCCGGTTAACTAGGTTCAAAAATATCGATAATTTTTCTCTGACTCATCGCACACTCTTATTCAACAAATGAATTCATTCAATAATATCTTTACTTGACAATGCTAGAGAAAACACGGAGCTCCGGGTTACTATCTTTACTTGACAATGCTAGAGAAAACACGAGGCTCCGGGTTACGCGTCATTTCGTATAAGATTTTGTGTTCGATAAAATTTTTATTCGGATGAAGGATAAATAAGGGTATAAGCTAAAACAATAGGGGGGGGGGGCAAAATGAGGTCTGGGGGGCAACTGCCCCCTTGCCCTATAGCAATTTACGCCCCTGTTTATAACCTATAACTCACCAAATACCTCACCGGGCTTCGGAGCTGAAAATGCTATGTTAGGGCTAAAGGCTAAAAGAAGCTGTTTTTACTCACTCTGTCAAGTAGTTTTAGGTCTCTGGATTTTTTACAAGATTCTTTACACAAGGGAACACAACAGTATGGTCCTCCCATTGATGAGACTCGAAAAAGACCAAAAAAAGTAGACTTTTGTTTATATTTTCTTCTTTATTCCTATTAGAGATGAGCAATTTTTACCAAGAACATGGCTGCCACGAGTAGTTCTTTTTCTCTCCGAGGGTGGGGCCTCTAAAACGAATAAAGTGCATTTCTGTTCATCTTTGGTTTAATATAGCTCATTAATTTTCTTTGTGAAACTTCTCCTGCGGAAAGAGTTGTTTTTAAATTAATTTCTGTTTGTTTCTAATTGAAATAGTCTTTTCCTGTGGCTAGAAAAAAGGCATTTCAAATCTTTCAAGTTTTTCCCTATAAAAATGGGGAGCTTGGGGGCTGTTTAAATGTTGGAAAAATTTTTTTTTACAATTTTTTGACAATATGCGCCCTTCTGAGAATCTGGATACTTTAAATCAAATCAATTTTTCTTGAAAAATGAAGTTTAGTGGATGCACTGAAACCCTACTGCTCTAGTTCAATAGTAAGAGCAGAAGCATTCATAGCTTTAGCCCTGAAAGTTTCTATTTATTTCCCTCAGTTGTTCTTGAAATATTTCCGAAACGTATTATTGACAACCAGCATGCCTATATTGTCTTTTGATTTAGTTTTAAAGTAACATAAATTTGTTGAAAAGTCCTGAGAGCTGCTAATTTATACCCTATCCCAGTCCTGATATATCACACCTAGATAGTTTGACAATCTGGTCTATTTTGACAACCTTGATGCACCGAAATTCTCTTGATTTATGTTACTGGTAGCACTAGTAGTAGTAAGGGGCGTCCCGAGTAAGTATGGGCACTGTTCTGTTTTTGGGCTTGAATGAAACAGAACAGAAACAGAATGGACCAACAAAAAAACAGAAGACCTGTTTCTGTCTCTGTTCTGGTTTTTGGTAAAAACAGAAAACAGCTGTTTTCTTTCAAAAAACAGCTGTTTTTCTAACACCTAAGGCTTAAGGAAGAAAAAAAAATTGTAAATGATAAGTTCTGTTTTATTATCAGTGCTATTGCAGGATTTTTCCGCCAAAAAGAATAGTTTTTCAATAAAGGGGTGAAAAACAATAAAGAGAATTTTTCAATAAAGAGAAATCTTTTACCAGATTTTATAATTTTTGAAATGTTGATTGAATCATAGGTGGATATCACCGTCTATGTGACAAAAAGGGGCGAAAAACTGTTTATGCACACAACATCGCCATCATTTTATATGATTATTTTCTTCCATTTTCCCGTTCCTATTTCCAAAAATGCGTTTTTATGTTTATACAGAATCTCCTCAAATTTCCCGGAAATGCATACTAATTATTTGAGACGTTTTGAAAATTAAATAATTTTCTTCGTCAAATTGCGCAGTCAGCTTAAAGTCATTAGTGTTTAAACAGAACCCATGGTTGCTTTGGCGGGGGACAGTCTCCCCTTCCAGACTATGCTTTCCCCTTCCCTAATCCTGATGTTTGGAAGCCATCTGAAACAATGTATGAAAGAAGAAAAATGCATGGGAAAATTACACTTCTTACCGCCAAGTCAAAAATTTTCGGTGCCTCGCAGCTTAACACAACTTTTAAAAATTAATTGTTTCCTAGTCAATTTGTGTGAGAGACCAATCAAAAGAAATTTTATGGTTTAAGGGTACTTTGTATGATTGTACGGTGCTTTGCGCTAGAAAATAATGTTCTAGGCCCTCCACCGAATTCATTCTTAAGTAATTATGTAAAATGAAATTTTTCAAATTCTGAATTACAAAGAAACTTAGACCCTTTGCTACACAATACTTTCTTTAAGCATTCTCTTCTCTTAAATAGGTTTTCAAAGGGATGCAAATATAAGAACAATTGCACTTTTTGATAACTTATTTCGAAAATTTCTTTCGCTTTGTGGCAGAAAATACTTTCTCCAACCCATACGTTTGCTTTATTATAGAAAGTCTTACTACATCAAACTTTTGTTTTAAGAATACGAGTGGGGATGCTTTTGATTATTTAGGCACGTTTTCATAGTCCATTCTCAAAGGAAAAGGGGTAGTGACAACCTTGACTATAATATTTGAGCAAGTGTAACGTGTCTTCGGATAGCCTGTGCTGCAACCTCATTTTTCGACAGACACCCATCTACCCGCTCTTCTTTTCTGTTTTACTTTCACCGCCCTCTTCCTTAGACACTGCATCAGTTTATTCAGATTCTTCAGCAAACGTATCCTTATTTCCAGAGTTTTCAGAACAAGGAACAAAAAGACCGTCTGAGTCATTTTCACCAGTTGGATCGACATCTTCGACTTCTTCAAAGGAATTCGGAATCAAAGAATTCCAAGCAATCTTCTTCAAGGAAGTCATTAGCTAGGCTTCGAGTAGACCAAAAACGCGTGCAACAGATGAATGAAGACAATGTTAAAAACATGAAGTTCATGAAAGGGCTCATATCCTACAGGCTTCGGTGACATTGTTCCTAGAATCTGTCACAACGCAGAATCATCTTATCTGTCATTGAAAACTTCCTGATTGCAACTTGAATTTCTGAAAGGATGTTAGTAGTTGTATGAGAATGCTTACGCCTCTTGAAATGTGAAAGATAGTGGTGCAACCTCTGCTCCTTTTTCATCTTCCTGGGGTAATAGGCAGAGATACATATAAAGCCAGATCGTTTTGCAGACCAGCAGTAAAAAGTCAAGCTGATCTGAGTGGCAGATCTTAAAGCAGCCTTCTGAACTTCTTTTTTTCTGGCAGCAAAACCTTATGACGATGGACGGTTCCCCCAAATGGTGCTTTCAAGCCCCCTGGTGTTTTTTTTTAAATAAGCTGTTTTATATCTGGCTTATCCAGCACAGAAAGTGACAATTCTTCCTTAAACATGGTTTTGCAGCAAAGCATCTGCAGACCAGCTTGTTTTGATCGATTGGAAATAAAAAACTGTCATATCTCTGCTCTTCTTATTCCAGATTTCACTAATCCATTGCCCTCTGTGTCACTTGCCTTACTATCTGGAGCTTTCTCAAGGGAAGTAGCCTGACTTAATATATTATTTTTTCAGTTGGTTTGGGTTTGTTATTTGCTGCACCAGCCGCATATACTTTATCTTTATGCATTTGAAGTGTGTGCTTCTTTTTAAGATAGTATATAAATGTCATGACAGAGACTCCCTTTGGCTTTAGAGACGCTCTTCAGAAGTTGCACCTAATACTTCCTTTGCTTCCTTTTTTCCGTAGGGTACCCAGAGAGATGTCTTGGAACATCCAAGTCGTCATCAGAAAAGGACATCATGCTTGTCTTAAAACAAAGGTTGATTTTGGGATTTCTCACAAAATTAGAAGCACATTTTAGTAGCCTACCATTTTGAAAATTGCATCTCCAGCCAAATATCTGAACTCTTTCACCTCAGTGGTGTAATTAGGGGGAAAGGGGCCAATTCCCCCTGAGCGGTTTCGTTTGCGCAGTGAGCCAAGAAAACCTGTTGTCACATAAAAGCAAAATGACAGCTCCTGACTACGGTTTCTTTAAAACTTAAACAATTTGCAACACAATATTAATTTTTATGGGAATTTACTTGTCTATAATTGATATTTAAGAGACAGATACAAGAAACAATATACTGCTTAGTGAAATTTTTTTTAATTTTTTTGCTGTATGGCAAAAAGTTGCCGTGTTCACCGGAAGATGTGTTATCCTACAGAATGAGAAAAGTGTATCAGCATTTTATAAGACTCTGACCAGCTAGGCCAGAATCAGCTAGTTAGGCCACTGTTTCAACTCGAATTTTCCCTGAAAGGGTTTCCATTGATTATATTTAGAGATGGTTTTATTAACATGTGAAAAAGTATATTTGGCATCTTGAAAAAGTATATCTTATAATGTTGATGCAATAAAACGTGCCAGCAAAAACATATATTTTACTGGACAAGACTTCAATACATTTACATTCCTCTCTGAATAAACATTTAAGAAAATTTAGAATTAATAATCGGTATTTATCATGTATAGGCTAGTATGGTAATCATAGCAAGTCACTGTTATCTAGAAGCATAAATTCCATAAAAACCGTTGAATTAAAGTTTTGCCGGTTAAAGGTGCAGATTACTTCCCATATAATGTAGGACACAGAGGCCCTACCAATAGAACCAGAATATACAGTAATAAGTGATTTGTTTGAATCCTGTTTCACCTATACAGCATCTGTGCAATTTTGCTGCTCAATTGACTGAATAATATAGACTAAAAAATAAGTTGTTTTAGTGGAACAAAACTGCACCATTACCGCTCTCCCATTTACACACCTACCTACTCTCATCTGACTTTTAAGCCCTAATTTTGCGTAGCTGAAACAATCTAGCAGCACATTTGATATGTTAGACACACTGGGTGCCATCATTTTACTTACTTCTACTTTATATTAACGCTCCAATTCCAAAAACTGTATGGGGTGTAACCACGCATCTTCAAAATTTCAAATTATGATTTAAAACACTATTATGTAAGTTCGAATTTTCTTAATATCTCATTATCGAATCAATAAAGTAAAATCAAGAACAGAAGAAAAACAGTTTGAAGAAAAAACAGAAACAAGACAAAATAGTTATTTTAAAAACAGAAATAGAGCAGAACAGGTAAATAAAAAACAGGTCATCTGTTCCTGTTCCGTTTCTGTTTTTTTTGTAAGAACAGAACAAAAACAGGTACTTTAAAAACAGAAAACAGAAACAGTGCCCATGCTTAGTCCCAAGGGGTGTGGGGAGGGGTGCGTCCCCCCCCCAACTTTTTTGGGATTTGGTAAAAATTTCGCCGAAGGCGTAAACTTCGGTTGAAAATTTTGCAAAATAGGCAGAAATTTAGCAAAATTATTTATTTCTGCTGAAAATTTGGCATAAATCAGGTAGCGATTCGATAAAATTTACAAAGATCGCCCCCCCAATGAAATGAGGCTCGGGGCGCTCGTGATAGTAATAGAAATATTAGCAAAAATTGTAGCAATACTGGCAGCAGAGGAAGGCTCAGCTTAATACCCTAAATTGTTGGAGTATTGCTAACACACCCCTTGGATAATCCATTTGCATATAGTTTGTTGTCTCTGATTGAAAAGCTGTCTCTGAAACTGCAGTGTCAGAGTATGGCTTTAGATCAACTGCGAGATGTCTGACGAGGTTTTGTTGACACTTTACGTACTTCTTAATTCTCAATTCTAAGATCTTAGTGACTTCTCTTCGTTTTAAACTTCCATTGAATAAAGAAAAACTATGCTTTTCAACTGAAAGTAAGGAGAAACAATAAAACTTAAAACGAGCAAAAATTATGTTGTATATGAAGAGTGCTTCCCTTTCTTAAAACCCTCGCTCATTACGTTTAAGTTTTTCGAACCTTAAGAAAGCTTTTTATTGCAATAGAACGACCCTTCTGTTTCAGGAACCGTTCTTATAGGATCGGGCAAAATAGTAAAGCTTTAGCAGAAAAAGCAAGGGATTGTGCAGGGGAATTGACCCTTCACATACGGAATAATTTTTGTTCGGTTTAAGTTTTTCCTTACTTTCAGTAAAAAAAAGTCGTTTCTAAAAATTTAATTTTGAATAGTATTTCTGATAGTGTCAGGAAATAACCCCTCCCCCCCGAACTCTATAAAGATTCCCCTTCCTCTCCCCAAAAAAGTACACCAAGGAGTTTTTTTTGTAAATTTTGCAGTGGACACGTGTGGCTAGAACATTCTCCTTAGCATACTTTCATTTGAAAGAAGGGCATGTTTTTTTTATTTAGTTTCTGATCACTTTTCATATCCCCTCTTATAAAGAAAATCCAGGAAGTCCTGCCTGGATAAGATGGAAATCTTATCCAACATAAAATTCCCCATTAAGAGTTTCTCCCACGAAAAAAATCCACCACTCCTTGAGGAAAATACCCTGGACCATTATAATCTTACTGAAAATTTCATCCACAGATACCCTAGATCATCCAAACATTTAAAATTGAGTCACCAACGAGAAAGTAAGACAAATATACAGAATTCCGTATTGAAATTCTGGCAAATTTCCCCTACGCGGTTCATCCCAGAAACTTAACTTCCCATAGAAAATTATTCCTATTGAAAATATCCCCTGGGAGACAATCATATCTTACTAGGTTGCACAATCAAAAATACTGGGACACAATCAAAAATATCTCTTACTGGGGCACAATCAAAAATATGATTGTGTCATTTTTGCCAGAACTACTATAAAACCAATTTCAGTGGCAGTCTGAAGTGGTCTTATTACAAGGTTTCATTGTCTATGTGTAGGTTATTCTGTCTTTCAAAAGAGAGGAAGGCAATTGCCTTCTTATGGCATTCATAACTGATCTATATGAACGACAGTAAAGGTGCCGGAAATCAGTTTGTAAAAGGCACACACGGATTATTTTTTTCGGAGGAGGGGGTGGGTGGGGGTAACAAATAATGTAATTTAATAATTTGAATAATAAGTGCTACATGGGAGTTTTCAGGGTAAACGGGGGTTTTCTGGGGCTTGGGTCTGGAGCCCCCCCCCGCATACCTTTCTAAGGAGGGGGTAACATTTTCACCCAAAGCTCAGTTTGAAGGACTCCCAGGAAAATATAGCCTTAAAAAAATTGCACCTTACTCTCCCACCCCCTATCCTCCCCCGAAGGATAAGCAAACCCAGAAATAGATGGAAAATTGCTGTGTGAAGTAGGAGGGGATAGGCTTTTATTCTAATTTTGGTTCGAAGGACTCCCTCAAAGAAACGATGGCTTGAAAGTTTTTTGGTGCTTCCTTCTATCCGGAAAGGATAATTTGATTTCACCTTTCCCCCTGAAAATTCAACCCAGTATATTATTAATATTTTCTCTTTTTTTCAGGGCACACCAGAACTTCCAAGTATAGATTTTGCTTAATTCCTGACATATCTTCTGTTTTATTTGGCTGATACAAGTGATAAGTTGAATTTGTGGTTAAATTGTATAAACTTATGAAAGTATAATTTCTATAAAAACAACTGTATTTCTATACTACTGTAAAAATTTTATTGCAACATTATTCCTTTAACCAGACAGCATCCAAAAACTTCTACGTTCTATTTCTCTGCGGCATAAACAGTTCTCCTTCGTTGCATCTTTAAAGGCAACGCTATAGCCTTGCCCTTTTTACAAAGATCAGATGAAAAATTTCAGGTTTGACACACACACCCACTCCCAGCCTGGGGGCTGGTGTTACAAGTTACGTCCCGGGCCAGACAAGGTTTTTATGGAAGGGGCGTTCGTATAAACTTCAGAGGGGGATCATTTGATTGGAAATTAAAAGTTCTAGATCCCTTTTTAAGAGCCAAAATCGATTGGAGGGCAGATAGCCTCACCCCCCCCCCCCGCCCTTTTTTCCTAAAATGCAGCCGAGAAAATTTTTGAGACCTTTTGTGAAAAATAGTTCAAAAATCCGATAACAAAACCTCCAGGGTCAACACAAACCCCTAGAGCTCAGGGGGGAGGGAGGGGTTGTAAGTTAGGCTCTAGGGACATATAAGGTTTTTATGGAAAGGGTGGTTGTATATGCTTCAGAGGGAACTTGATTGGAAATTCTAAGTCCTAGATCCCTTTTAAGAGCCAAAGGTGATCGGAGTGAATCTCCCCGAAAAGCATCCGACTAAACTTTGAGATAGGCATTTTGTTGGAAATAGTTCAAAGATCAGATAAAAAACGCAGAGGTCGAGACAACCCCCCCCTCTCAGAGTGTTAGGGTGGGTATTGTAAGGTATTCCCTGGGTAATATATGGTATTCATGGAAGGGATGGTCGTATAGACTTCAAATGGGGCTCATTCAATTGGAAACCAGAAGTTCTAGTGCCATTTTTATGAGTAGAAAGTTGTCGGAGCTCAACAAGCCCCTCCCCCAATACCTTTAACCCAAAATGTATCTGATCAAAATTTTGAGATAGCCATTTTTTCAAAATAGTTATAAAAAAAAGATAACGAAAACTCCGGAGTTGACACAACCCCTCAGAGCCCGGGAGCAAATTTTTTAAGTCATAGTAGGGCCCATAAGGTTTTTTTGTGTATGGGCTGGCTGTATAAACTTCAGAGGGGCCTCGTTTGATTGGAATTTGAAAGTTCTAGTTTCTTTTTCAAGAGTTAAAAGTGATCAGAGGGCATCTCCCCCCCCTCCACGTCTTCTTTTTTCCAAATGCATCCGATCAAGATTTTGTGATAGCCATTCTTTTCAAAATAGTATAAAGATCAGATAACAAATATTTCGAAGTCAAAACAACCCCCCTGAGCCCAGGAAGAATGGTTGTAAGTTAAGCCCAGGGGGCATATTAGGTTTTTACAGAAGAGTGGTCACATAAAATTCGGAGGGGGCTTAAATGATTGTAAAGTGAAAGTTGTATTTCACTTTTTAAGAGTCAAAGTAATTGGATGGCAACTGCCCCCCCAGCCTCACATCCTTTTTTCCCCAAATATATGCGATCAAATTTTTAAGATAGTGATTTGGTTGAAAATAAACCAATGATCAGATAACAAAACTCCGGAGTGGACACAATTCTCAAAAGCCTCGGGGCAAGTGTTGTAAGTTATAACCCGGGGCATATAAGGTTTTATAGAAGGTTTGGTAGTTTAAACTTCGGAAAGGGCTTATTTGATTAGAAAATAGAAGTTCTAGTTCCATTTTAAGAGTCAAAAGTAATCGGAGGGCAACAAATACCCCCCCCTCCCTCTCTGCCGTTTTTTCCCAAATGAATTCGGTTGATATTTTTAGATAGTCAATTTGTTCAAAAAGGTCTGTGTATCATAAAAAAATGCCGTTAGGGTTGACACAGCCCCCCAAAGACCAGTGTAGGCTATGCCCCAGGGTCATATAGCGTTTTATGGAAGGGAATAGTTGCATAAAATTTGGAGGAGGCTCATTTGATTGGAAATTTAAAGTTCTAGTGCCCTATTTTAAGAGTTAAAAGTGATCAATGGGCAACATGTCCCCGCCC
>NC_142812.1:910519-955659 GCF_049724085.1 Artemia sp. Qi Xiang Cuo
ATGTCATTCGCACGTGGCCAAACAACAACAGATCGATTGACCTTGACACACCCACATTAGACTCGATCGATAATCCTTTAATAAATTATTTCCCCCATCGATTATGTAAATCACCCCTCGTGCCATTCGCACGTGTCCAAACAACAACAGATCGATTGACCTTGACACACACACATTATACTCTATCGATAATCCTTTTATAAATTATGTCCCCCATCGATTATGTAAATCAGCCCTCCTGTCATTCGCACGTGGCCAAACAACAACAGATCGATTGACCTTGACACACCCACATTAGACTCGATCGATAATCCTTGAATAAATTATGTCCCGTCAGCATTAAACTAAATTGTAGATGGCAGCAGGGGGTGAGGGTCACGAGTAGTACCCCCCCCTCTAATAACTGTGTCTTTTAGGATGACTTAATCCGCCGACGTCCCAAGGGGGAGGGTTGAAAGTTATGAACTTTACCCAATGTTAAAGTATTGTTTTGTTTATTGGTACTTATACCGATGTTTTCTTGGGGGATTTTTTTTCTGGTTGTGGGGGGAGGGGTCGGGGTTATATGGGAGGATCCATCCACGAAGGAAATTTTCAGTGGGGAAAGAACCGTGCTATGAAGGGGACGCCGGATTTATCATCATTATTAAAGGAATGCATCAGAAATTAAATAAAAAAAAGTTTTCAACCGAAAGTAAGGAGGAGCATCAAAACTTAAAACGAACAGAAAATATTACGTATATGATTGGGTTCACCCCCTAGTCAATACCTAGCTCTTTAATACAAAGATTTTTTAGTATTTTCATAAGATCTATTTATTCTAATTAACGGCCTGTGTGAATAAGGGGTCATTTTTAAAGAATTGGAACAAAATTCGAACTTTAGCTTAAAGAGCAAAGTATTGACTAGGGGGCAAACCCCATAATATACGTATTAAAAATCTATGATTATAGAAGTTCGTTACGTAAGTTAATTCGTAAGTTACGTATGTTTATTACTAAAAAAAACGTTCGTAAATAAAATTAAACAAGTTTCGAGAAAGCCATTTAACCAAATAAAAGTAAAATTAATATGCAAATTTTGTTTTAAGTATTCATGTACGGTGACCCAATATCGAAACCTGCATTAATTCAAAAAATGTTCAAAAATTAAATAAAAAAAACAAGTTTTTTTTAACTGAAAGTAAGGAACGACGTTAAAACTTAAAACGAACAGAAATTATTCCGTATATGAAAGGGGCTGTCCCCTCCTCAACACCTCGCTCTTTACGCTAAAGTTTGACTTTCTCACAACTTTATTTTTTTTTTTAACAATAAAAAACATTAGCGTAAAGAGCGAGGCGTTGAGGAGGGGATAGCCCCTTTCATATACGGAATAATTTCTGTTCGTTTTAAGTTTTAATGTCGCTCTTTACTTTCATTCAAAAATAAACTTGTTTTTTTTTTATTTAATCATACGAAAAGCCTACCTAACCAGTTGTTTATTTAGTGCAGTTATAAAAAGAACTACTCTAACAGCGTCCTTCGACTTTAGGGGAATACCTTTTAAAATGTTTTGTTTAGCTGCGTCTTCTAAGAGTAAACTGCAGTCACGTAATTTTGTCTAAATCCTGTGAGGGGGGAGGGGCAAATTTGGAGCCAATTTTGTACTCTTGTATTAAACGTACTCTCTTATATACTGCTAGTTCGGTTAATGCTAATGAAATAAAATAAATAGGATGAATATATAATAGTTTAGAAACATATTTGGGCTATATTTTTGCACATTAGGGGGGTGGGAGAGGGTAAAGCATAGCATATATTATTACGTAACCCACCCTAACCTAGGTACCTTCCCGCCCCCTAAACCCCAAAAAACAACAGTTTAAATATCGTATACGCAATGAAAACCACGCTTTGCATTGCATTACTCTATAGCGGTGTCTAGAATTAACCCGTCAAAACGGATTTCTTGTGACTGGTTTCCATTGCAGTATATAAAAGAGTACGTTTAAAACGGAGTATAAAAGGGAGTATCGCCAATTTTCCCAAATCAATTGAAAATGACAATGAAAACTGAAAAATGAGTCATCATGGTTGCAGCGGTAGCTACAACCTAGTGAAGAGCGAACCGCAGCCCATAGTAAACAAAAGTTTAAAAGTGCATTTAGACAAAAACTACCTAGTGAAAAAAATAACCACCTGACATGGATTTACGAATGGTAACTTTTATTTCGGTATGTCTTAAAAGTAAAAGTTTATTGCGAAAATAAATTTATGGGGATTTCAAAAAAAAACTACAACCCTTTGAAAATGGCGTCAGATCAAAATGAAAATTGTACCATTATAATCAACATGGTCGAAAACCTTGAGTAAGGAAATTACAGTTTCCCTCCTTGAACAACAAGGAAAATCCCTTTTTTGCATGGGTAGCACGGCTCCGTCTCCTGTTGTTGTTTTTTTTCTGTTTTTTTTTTTTCACCAGGGCTAGCGAATGACGAGAACATCGTAGAGAGATATTTAATGGCTCATTTGAACGGAAATTAAATTTGCTAGTGCCTTTTTTAAGTGACTGAAAAGATTAGATGGCAACTAGCCCCCCCCCCCTAAAGGCCCCCTCCCCCCAAAGTTGTCATATAAAAATTTCGAAACAGCCATTTTGTTTAACATAGTTCAAATGTCCAATAAATATGGTTTTGATGATAATATGACCCTCCGTTGTCCCTGGGAAAGGGTTGTACGTGGTATCAGGCGTATCAGTATCGCAGTATCGGTATCGGGCGTATTGGTATCATTTACATCGTATCGGGCATTTCGGTATATCGGTATCGGTATCCTGTGTTTGTTTTTCAGTATTTCATAGGCTTCTTTTTTAAAGCATGTCCCGGGGAGGAAATCTTTTTCAATATTAAAACAAAGAACTAAAGATCTATATCATTTTTTTAATGGAAACAAACTAATTTCATAATACCATTTATCCTACCCACACAAGAAATGATCTTTTTTTCGTTTCACTAAAAATGGCACTTTAGGTGCCATGTCTTAAGTGCAGAAAAGCTGGGGCTAGTGGCCTACCAGAACTTTCTCAAATTAAGTGAAAATGACAGAGAAAACTGAAAAACGAGCCATATAGCAATATAAAAGGTAAAGATGTACTAAAAAAACTGACATTTTTAGAAAATAGATTTCAGCAGGGGGGGGGGCAAAGTGGGGTATGGGGGAAAACTGAGGTCTGAGAGGGGTAACTGCCCCCTCTGCCCCATAGCAAATTACACCCTTGACCCCAACCCCTTGCCACTTAGTGGTTGGAGAAATGTAGGCACGTGGTTCTGGAATTACTCAAAGTTGTATATTAAAAGAAGGATTACTTATTATTATACCTACCTATTCAAATTATCTACTTGACAATTCCACCGTAATATTCTCTCCATACGTAAGATGGGCTTTTTTGAAATTTCGATTCATTTATAAGTAATGAGTGGCTTTTCTACATAGGGACTGGTCAAATAACTCCCTAAGCCTAAAGGCACATGGGTGCTGAGCTAGCAAAATTTTCCACAAGAATGTCGATACGCAAACCTGTCTACTTAGTTAACGTTTTTTGTCGGAGCTGGTCAACTAGAGCTACTCTCTTAAGGGCTACTAAATTTAATTTTTTTAAACAAAGAGCTATAAATCCCTTAAAAAACAAAAATACAAAAAGAAACGACACTATGTTTTGATTTTTCTTTCCACTCTTAAACTTATTTTTTCCTTCAATTATTGTACGGCTTCTTCCTTCAGGTCCTTAATAAGGGTAGAGGCGTCTTATCTCCCCTAGATTGGACTTGATTAGAAATCATATAAAAAAAATAAGTTTTCAACTGAAATCAAGAAGCAACATTAAAACTTAAAACGAACAAAAATTATTCCGTATAAAAAAAAATCATGGCAGCGCTGTTCTTACGGAAAAAAAATAATAAATAATACATTGTGTCAACATCGTTCTTTACTTAGGTTACTATGATTACTAAAGAATTTCGGTTTGATGAAAAGGAGTATTATTGTTTGCATGGATTAAAATTCTGTGAGACCTTTGATCTTCTATATAACTGAAGCCATCACAACCTCTACAACAGGATTTCTTATCGATGAATACATTACATACATTTGTTAGAATACATTAAAGTACTTCATATAAATAGAAAAGAAAATAACACCATTTAAAATTGCTGAAAACTAAGTTTCTAGCAGTGTTTGCCATCCCAAAGAAATTTCCTGGCGGGGCTGATGATGACCTGCCTTGCATTTTCCACCTCTGTGCTGGTATATAAGGGATGCAACATTTTAGCTGTAAAGAGAATCAATTAAATTAATTCCTACTCCCCCTACTTCTTTCAACATTTACCTGAAGCCTCAAGAAGAGTAAGCATTTTGTCCATTAAAATGTACTTTTTTAGGAATCTAACCTACACCCACCGAAACAATGACTCACCCCCCCCCCTCATTATAGCTGATACGCAATTACAGATCTCCAAACGTAGCCTATTTTCATTACAAATAAAGTGAATCAACTTGGTTGAATTCAGTACTGCCACCGTGTGGCATTACTTCTTTTACAACTGGGAAGCCTAAAATATAGTTATTGATTCTCTTAAATGCATTAGCTTCTCACAATTCTAAATTGATTCCAAATTCGTCCTCTTTGGGGTAAATTCGTAGTTTGGTGCCCTAAAATAAGTAGTAAGGCAATAATAGATACTGGACGTGATTGCGTAATATGCCTTACCAGGGTCAGTCACCTATTACTACGAACGGTACATGCCTTACCAGACGGGTTTCTGAGGTAACACCCATTTTTAACAGTTTCAATTGCACAAGGAAACAGGTTCCTGGTGGGTATAGAATTTGAGAGTTGATAAAGTGAAATTATGTCACTATTCTAGTTAACCTGGTTTTCATTTGGGGTACTTGTCCATTATTCAGAAAACCCCCAAGTTGATACAATTTACAGATATTCGGGTTGAAACAAGTGAGACGCTTGGGGGATAGATAGGATATATATAGTTTGGGCAATATATTTTCATATAAGGGGTGTGGGTGTTAAATATAACGGCGATGCATGCAAAATGTAACCTTACCAAAATACCAACTCTATATATTAAATATTTAACTAAAACAAAACTACAATGTAGTTTTGGTAAATTTTTCGTTATTCATATTATTGACTTACAAATAAAGTAAACATACCACACAATGCCTTTTTTATGCTCTTTCCAAATATAATAATTATTTTGTCAGAAATGAATTTTATCCCCCACCCCTATATATACCAATTCATGGTATATATTTGCACATTAGGGAGGTGGGGGAAGTTTAAACTTGCCTCTCATTTACAACAGAAAATTTACCCCTACCCCCCTAATATGCAAATATATACCCTGAATTGGTATATATGGGGGTGGGGGTAAAATTCATTTCCGACAAAATGATTATTATATTTGGAAAGAGCATAAAAAAGGCATTGAGTGGTATGTTTATTTTATTCGTAAGTCAATAATAAGAGTCAAGAAAGAGTCAAATATTATATTTGGCTCTTTCAAAATATAATAATTATTTCGTCAGAAATGAATTTTATCCCCCACCCCTATATATACCAATTCAGGGTATATATTTGCACATTAGGGAGGTACCCTAATGTGCCATATCTTCTTAATGTTCAGCAAAATCAGTGAGTTCTTATTATTTCGTCTCATTAAATATCGTCAGTTGGATAATGATAAGTTAAGGATTTAAGTGAAGGGAATGCAGTACATCTGAAAATTCGAGTTGGAATATTCTGGGATATGGAAAACATTGGGATTCCCAAAGAAAGTCAACTCCAGGATATTTTAGATGCAATAAGAAAAAAAATTAAATATGATGATAGAGACATCCAAGTAGAGTGTCTCTTGGTGTTGGGCGTTCGAAATTCACCTGAGAAAATGATAAAAAATTAACCAGTACTGCAAAGGTGTTTATTATTTACGGTGACGCATCCGCTAACAACGCTACGGCTGAAAATTTAGCTAGGGGTGATGGACCTGGGGTTAGGTGACTTTTTTTGTTTCTTCGAGTAGATATAGTCTTCACTTATAATAGATTACCGTTTATACACTGATTGTTAAGAGGAGAGTGACCCATGGTTTCACTATAGACAATCGCTTGGCTTCGTTCTTGTGTTATGACGTCAGTGCTTGAAGTTTGTTTGTAATGTTTGTTGTTCTTATTTATTTGTTTATATATATTTTTTTTCTTCGTGTTTTATTTGTCGCATTTTTTTATGTGTTATTTATTTAAACAATTTTCATTTCGTTCCTTTCGTTTTTTTTTTGTTGAGAAAGGCTCCCGGACGTGGAGCCAAAATATTCGGAATATTTTTTAATTAAAGTCTTGTTTTGTTTTTATTTATTTTTGTTCCATTGCTTTGTTGTAATTAAAAGTCGTTTTTTCTTTCTTAAATTTTTTTATGCAATAAGAAAAAAAATTAAACATGATGATAGAGACATCTAAGTAGTGTCTCTTGGTATTAACAAGTTAAAAAAAAAAGTTTTTTTTAAATTAAAGTAAGGAGCGACATTAAAACTTAAAACGAACAGAAATTATTCGTATATGAAAGGGGCTGTCCCCTCCTCAACGCCTCGCTCTTTACGCTAGTTTGACTCTGTCTCACAACTTTATTTTTTTAAACAATAAAAAAATTTCGAAATTTATTTCAAATGTTTGATTTAATTTTGGGTTTCTATGGGCTATCAAACTGTTATCCTAACTTGTCTCATTAGGTTTTTTTCTGGTTATGACGTCTGATTTTTTTGTACTTTAGGTAAACTTTATTGAGTTTTCAGTAAAAAGGGAAGAACTGGAAGTTCAAAACCAATAATTGTTACTCTTACAACTACCAGTGGATCTTGCTGCCAGGAAATTTAAAAACGATTATGCCAAGTCTATTCGTAATGAACGTTGTAAGAGACACGACTTTGTCGCCGTACCAAGTATATTCTGCCCCCTGGACTACGAGACTTGGGATAAGAAATTTGACGAAAGTCTTTACGCTAAAGTTCAAATTTTGTTTCGAATTTTTTGTTTCGAAGTTTCGAACTATGAAACTTGGAATTAGATATTTGACGAGAGATTTAACGCTGAAGTTCGAATTTTGTTTCGAATTTTTTCCTGGTAATAATGTCTGATTCCTTTGTAATCTAGGTAAACTTTATTGCATTTTCAGTAAGAAGGGAAGAATTGGAAGTTCACAACCAACAATTGTTACTCTTACACAACTACCAGTGGATCTTACTACCAGAAAATTTAAAAATGATTATGCCAAGGCAAGTCGTAATGAAACGAGTAAGAGACACGAATTTGACGTTGTACCAAGTAAATTCTGCCCCCTGGACTACGAGACTTGTGATAAGAGATTTTACGAGAGATTTTACGCTAAAGTCACAAACCCCTGAATCCCAAAAGCCATTTAATTAGAATAGATAGCTCTTTTGAAAATACTAAAAAAACATTAGCGTTAAGAGCGAGGTATTGATTAGGGGGTGAACCCCGTTATATGCGTAATAATTTCTGTTCGTTATAAGTTTTAATGCTGCTTCTTACTTTCAGTTGAAAAAACTTGTTTTTTTTTATTTAATTTCTGATTTTTTTATAATAATGCTGGGAAATTCGGCGCCCCCTTCATAGAAATGTCCCTTCCCCTATGAAAAAATCTTCCATGGAAATATCCTTCCACGTCACCTCCACCTCCGATACCCCCCCTGCACGAGAAAAAATCCCTCATGAAAACGTCTTTATGCTCCCCAATAACCAATAATATATGTAAACAATGGTCAAAGTTCATATCTTGCAGCCCTTCCTCCGAGAACTGTGGGGGATGAAGACATCCTCATAGATATATAGATTAGATTTTTTTGCTGAACAAAATGGCTATTTCAAAATTTTGATCAGGTGAATTCTGGAAAAAAATGAGCGTGGGAGGGGCCTAGTTGTTCTCCAATTTTTTGGGTCACTAAAAAGGGAATAGAACTTCTAATTTCCGTTCGAATGAGACCTCTCACAATATTCTAGGACCACTGGTTCGATACGATCACCCCTGGTAAAAAAAACGGTACTCTTCTATTAACCAGACTCTTTTATATAGTGCTAGTTTGGTTAATGCTAATGAAATAAAATAAAATAGGAAGAATATATAATAGTTAAGAAACAAATTTGGGCTATACATTTGCACATTAGGTGGGGGGGGGCAAAGCATTAGGGGGGGGGCAAAGCATTATTATATTAGACGAAGCAATATTCGCGCTCTTTCAGAACTAAGCTTAACTACTTGCAGCACTAACCAGTTTGAAGCCAGCACAGCAGCTCACACCCCTTTCCACCAAATAGGATGAAGCATTTAAACTGACGCTCAGTAAAAATGTGTTTGGCAATATGTGCTGAGCGATTTTCTTATTTTACAGACCTTAGTTACTACAATGGTACAAGATGCGGGCTATAAGATAGTTTAGCCATAAAAGCGCCAAAATAGCTATTTTTCACGTCAAATTGTGTAGATGCTATGAATTAAAATAACAATGCTCTGATTTGTACAATTCAGAGGCTGATTTGTACAATTCACCTAAGAAAGTACCCAAACAGCACAAATTTTCCTCATCTGGCAACACTGGTATACTCAGCTAAAAAAAAGTATCATGTTTATAGTAAAAACGGAAATCTTGGGTTCCGGGAAAGGCTGAAAAAGATGGCCCCCATTTACTCTGTTTTATTATTATGAATATGAAATTTGACTCGGAATTTGATTACATAAGAATAAGAATTCATTAGCTAATAGTAGCAAAAGCAAAATAAAAACGGCAGACAATTCGAATTTGCTATCGTTCTCATTGTATACGAGTTTTTGCCCCATCTCCTTATTCAAATTATCATATTTTTTTTCATTATTGCCCTTCCCCAGTTTATTTTATTATTAGTTCCTAGTGGAAATTCCTATATAACTGCCTGTGATTCCGAATGTTCTAAAAAAGTTGTCTGTTTTTCAGGCAACATATCTATCATCCTAGCACAACAACGCTGAACAAGAAATATACTTACATTTTGCACATTTTGCAACATGGGGGAAAGCTGGTTACCCTCCGATATCTTTTTACGCTTAAAAAGTGAACTAGACCGTTCAATTTCCAATCAAATGAGCCCTCTCTGAAGTTTACTCGAGCATTCCTTCCAAGAACCATGTATGCCCCTAGGGCATAACTTATAACCCTTGCCCTGAAGACTGTGGGGGGAGTGTCCTGCTCAAACATATAATTTCCAGAACTTTCAACTACGTTAACCAAATGGCTCTATCAAAATTTTGATTGAATGTGTTTGGGGAAATGGTGGGCGTGGAAGGGGTGTTAGTTGCCTTCAAATCACTTTCGACTATTAAAAAGGGAACTAGCCATTTAAATTTCCAATCGAATGAGCCCTTTCTGAAGTTTATACGACAACGCTTTCTACAAGAGCCTTATATGCCCCCAGGGCATAATTTACAACCCTTGCCCTGAGGGCTGTGGGGGGTTGTTATCCTCAAAAACCTAACTTCCTGAATTTTCTACTACATTGAACAAAATGGCTATCTCAAAATTTTGATTGGATGTGTTTGGGGAAAAAGTGGGCGTGAGAGGGAGGTCAGTCACCCTCCAAACACTTTCGACTATTAAAAGAGCACATAGCCCTTAGAATTTCCAATTGAATGACTCCTTTTTGATGTTTCTACGACTAAGCTTTCTATAAAACCTTATATGCCCCCAGGGCATAATTTACAACCCTTGCCCTGAGGGCTGTGGGGGAGTATCCTCCTCAAAAACAAAATTTCTAACTACGCTGCACAAAATGGCAATCTCAAAATTTTGATTGGATGTGTTAGGAGAACTGGTGCGCGTGGAAGGGGTGTTAGTTACCTTCCAATCACTTTTGACCCTTAAAAAGGCCACTAGAACTCTCGATTTCCAATCGAATGACCCCCCTTTGAAGTTTCTACGACGACCCCTTCCATATCAAGTCTCTCTGGGGAAAAAAATAAAAATAATAAAACATCGGAGCCATGTGGCCTTTACTACAGGCAAAGCTATAGCGTTGCCTCTGATATACAGGATATCGCAGTACAAGCCAATTAGCTGGAACCCACTCAAGAAGTGAAGTTTGGTTAATGCTAATGAAATAAAACAATATAGGATGAAAATATAATAGTTTAGAAACAAATTTCGGCTATATATTTGCACATTAGGGAGTGGGGGCAAAGCTTAGCATATATTATAATACGCAACCTAACCTAGGTACCTTTTTTCTCCCTATACCCCCAAAAAACAAAAGTTTAAATATTGTAAACGCAGTGACAAACCAAGGTCTGCAAACCAATTCTCTATTGAAAGAAACCCGTTTGCCTAGTTTCTTAAGCATCTTCCCTATATCATATATCGCGTGGGTTCTAGCTAATTGACAAGTACCGATATCGCTTATATGCCCTATCGAAAACCTGCGTGTAAATAATATTTTCGCTTAATTAAAACATCCTCTAAACGTTCCTTAAAAGTTTCACTTTAATTCTCTTAGCGGTATTAGTTACAGTAATCGTAGTAGTAATATCAGTAGCCTATACATGGAGCCTTCTGGCATAGTTCAAAGTCCCCCACCCGCAGCTTATCCTGAAAGTCCTAACTTATTAATGGAAGCCGTTCTTGAAATATTGCTGTGTAACCCTTTTGAGAATGTGCATAATCATAGTCAATTTGATTCAGTTCAATATCTGCCAAAATATTCCTTGGCAGCTTCACCTTAATACCCTTAACTTGCGCATTACCAGTAGCAGAATTAGTATCAGTATACATATAGGAACTTTTATTTTCTTCAACATACCAAACTGTCGCTAGGATATTGCTGATGCGCCCTTTGGCAACTTGTATACAGATGGCGTGACGTGATTCAGTTCACGTTCCGTCCTCAATATTCCCTGAAAGTTCCACCTTCACACCGTTCATTACCGTAAGGTACAGCTGTAATGGTAGTACCAGTAATAGTATTAGTAGTAGTATTAATAGTAATAGCACTAGTGCTAGTAGCAGCAGTAGTATTAACATGTTGCCTTTTGTCAGCTGAAGATTCCTCTCATCAAGTTCTAGAATTAGCTGTTGTTATCCCATTGCCAATATATACTTTTGATAACCTATATGTTCATGTAATAGCTTAATTTTCATCTTAATACTTTTAGCTTACAAGCGGTAACAATAGATGTAGCAGTCGAACTAGTAGTAGTAGTAGTTGTTGTAGTAGCAGTAGTAGTAACTGTATTTAAAATAGTAATAGCAGTACCAGTAGCGTGCACAGGACCGAATTGAAAGCTTTGACGCTTAAGAACCAAGCGTTTTTGCAAGATTTTCGGGGTTATTCCCAAAAATTCGGGGATCATGGAAGCTATTAACAGAACACAACTGATGAGCGAAAAGTAATGAAAGAGAGGGGTAATACCGAACTCTCATCTACCATTCTTGGGAGACATCTGACAGTTTGTAAGTGACCATGGAATTCCTGTCTTGTTTTAAAGTCACTTTTCTGTGAATAGGCAGCGTGGCGGCAGAGTGCACCTGGCAACGATAAATCTCATCAGTCCAGTTTTTGTCAAGAAAAAATTACTCAGTGATAATTTATTGCTCTCCTTGGCATTATGTGCCCCTAGGTCCAGGCCTAGGGATCTAGTGGTAAATCCAGGCCTGACCGTGCACATATTTCCTTCTGGTGAATTGACTTTCCCTTTAAGCACTCTCTGAAAGTTCCAACTTAATGCACAAAACCCTTTTTGAGATACGCCATTTTGAAAATCTTCATGAACATAGTGTCTTTTGATTTATTTCAAGTTCCACCGCAAATACCCCATTCTGTCAAATTTTCAACTTGATATGCGTAGCCTTAATAGCGCTATTTTAATAGTAGTAGAGGTCGTAGTAGGAGGAGTAGTAGTAATCATAGTGTTGAATTAGTGGTAGTAGCAACAGTATTAATAGCAGTAGTAGCAGGTAGATGCCCCAGAAGTTTCATCTTGATACACTAAGCCGTTCCAAAAAAATTGCTGATACAATTGTAACAGCAATCTGAATGTTATTGCAAGTTACCAAATGTTAAAATTTAAGGTTTTTATAGATGGGATGGTCGTAAAAACTTTGAAGGAGGCTCTTTCGATTGGAAATTGAAAGTTCAGGTTCAATTTTGAAGAGTCGAAGGTAATCAGAGGACAATCAGCCTTTTCCTCTTAACCGAAATCCCCCCCCCCCCCTCCAAATACATCCGATCAAAATAAAATAAACATTTTGTTTAAAATAGTCTGAGGGTCAAATAACCATGCCTTTGGGGTTAAAAACCCCACCAGCAGCATCTGGGGCAAGGGCTTTAAGTTAAGCTAGTTTCTCATTGCTAACACATAAGGTTTTTGTAGAAAAAATTTGCATGAACTTTGGGAGGGGGGCTCATTCGATTGGAAATCAAAATTTCAAGTGCTCTTTTTCAGAGTTAAAAGTGATCGGAGGGCTTCCCCCCCCCCCCCCTATTTTTCCCCAAATACATCCGATCTAAATTTTGAGACAGCCATTTTATTTAAAACAGTTCAAAGGTTAAATAACTATACCATAGCTAAATAACTATGGTTCATAACCCTCAGCCGCTGGTGCAAGGGTTGTAAGTTATACAAGTTGTCTATTCTTAACATACAAGTTTTTTTTTATCAAGAAAAGAGGGCATGTTTGGTCCTATAAATAAAATAAGCATGTAGCATTAAGGTCAAACCCTAGGGAAATGTCAAGAAGAATGCTAAACACAATCAAAAACATTTTTCCTTTATTGGTTGTGAAAAGGAAATACCAGGAACATTTACAATGGCCGATGGCATCAGCGTCACATTGTTTGGAAAATATTTAGGAGCGTCTTCAACTAAATCAAGAGGTACAATGTGCATCCAGTTTTAAAAGACGTATCTACAATGTGTCGAGACCAGCTAATGGTATAAACCTGAGGATGTGAAAAAAACTTTCAGGTCAAGTTGAAGGAATGTTGAAAAAAAAGGCTGGAGTGCAACCAGTCCCCCTCCCATGTCCTTTTTAGTTGCAATCTCCTCAAGGAGATCTGATCAAAATTCGTTATCTAGATTCACATAGGTCAAATATTTTCAACACATATATTTATTACTTAACGTCCAAATGGTCTGATTCATCTGAAAAACAGAGTAATATATCAGATTCAATGGTTTGTGACATCAGATCTTCCTTTTCTTTTGCAAAAATAAAACAAAGCTTTTTCGTGAATACTTTTGACAGTGAGTATTATAGACACGTAGAATGATGAAGTAATTGTGAAGTCTTATGTATCTAACTTGTAACTTTAATGAATATTGAGAAACTTATCATAAAACAGATGAAAATAAGTGCAAGATACCTTATCCCAGTGTTGCAATCAGATATTGAGTTTAAAGATATTAATGTTTCAAACTTTTTTCTTGCAAATTATTCATGCATATCATTGTGTTACAATTTAGATATAATTAGATGATCTTGAAGTCAGCTACTTACCGTATCCATATGGTGTCAGATGTAAGTTTAAATTAATATTAAAGGTAGCAAAAATGTACCATGTCAAATTGTAGAATAATTGCTAAGACAGAACTTAGTTAAAAGCCATGTAGAACTATTAGCATATCAGGTGAAGGTAATTTTAGTGTTAGGAGGAGGAAAGTAATAATTATATACGTAATCATATAACCACATGCGTTAGTAAATAGAAACTCTTTGGCCCTTTCGCCAAATAGAGTAAAAAGGTGATGGACTTTTAAGTAATGTCTTCCTATATGTAGTCACAAAAGGCAATCTGGGATATGAAAAAATATATATATAAATCTTACTAATTCTAAGTTAATTCAAATAATAAGTACCAAGTTTAAATTCTTTTAAACAATGATCAAGGGAGATCAAAAATTCAAAAAATAGAAAGAGAAGTAGTAAACACAACGATGAGGACATCGTAAGAATGGGAAGGATGATATGTAACGGAGAAAATTCGAAACCTCAAATTTTCCAATTAAGGTTACTCAAGTAAAATAAAATCACCCAAAATATGAAACTAAAAATTCAAGTAACATATAGATCGAGTAAGACTCAAGCATTCAATTTAAAAATAACGAAACAAATGTATCTTATTCAAAAATACATTGTAAAAATCTTTCCCACAGAAAATGTAATAAATAAATCCGCCTCCGTGTCGCCAAAGTATGCAATAAATATCAGTCTGACCAAATCTTATATGAGAGGCGACCAACAATGTAATTTTAATCTTAAGAGCTTGAATTTCCAAACTATCAAGAGATGGTAGAATTTATTATACAAAAAATAGTCACTCGAGATACAAAATACTTTTGTGTAATCTAATTGCATTGTTCTGAAAACTAAGTTTAGAACGATGTATTCCAATGTAATTAAATCGTATTGTCCTTTAACAACTTTCACAGAAATAAATTAAAAGTCTTCTGGAAACTAAGTGACATGTCGCTAGCAAAAAATTACAATGTAAAACTTTTTTTTGTTGAGAAAAATTCCAAAGTGATATCTTAAAGTTATAAATCGTATCAAAATTCAAGTAGCCAATTGGTGTATCCCTATCCAATAGAAATATAGGACATACAGTCTGAACCAATAGGACCAGTGTAACATACTTTTTAGTAACGCCTGAACGTAACCTCCGGTGAAATTGGAGAGAGTAGATAGTTAGGACTTGGCAATTTTTGCGCCAGTCTATTGCAGTCTATGGGAGTCTATTATCAGTTTTATGTGCAGTCTAGAGGCAGTCTAGAGTGAGTTTATCAGCAGTCTAATTTGAGTTTAGAATGACCCTTTGAAAACAATTAATGTAAGTGATTTAACTGTTGCACTGTATATGCCCCAGTCTACAATATTATCTTAGTGTCCATGACTGTGAAGTGTTTTTGATATTCCTGACAAGCTCTGTACCGTTAATGTGAGTAAAAATAAACATATTACTTTCTTAATGATTTCTCTTTATGTTAATATTTTTCAAGATAGTTAGTCCTTGTGGCTCCAACCGCTCTCAAGGGAACCTGAATCCTTTCAATCTGATTTCGACTCAGTAAGGCCAGTAATACATGCACCCCATATGAGCCTCTGATTTAATTCCCCGCTACACAAAGCTCCCCCCTCTACAATGGTATGATGCTCGCGAAACACCAACTAAGGAATTGATTGAAAACCCCCCATTAGAATACATATATATAGAGAATTAACTGAAAAACCCCCATTAGATTAAGAATAAACATTTAATCGAAAATCACCCCATTAGAATTTGTATATAAGTTTTGATCTCAGTTTTAATGATGAGATTGGAGAGAAAAATGTGAACCAGCGATATAATTTTAAGAAGATTAATTGGGACGTATTTAGTGTTGTTTTACTGAACCGTATTGATGAGGTTTTTGAATGTAATTTGGCTTCAGAAGAAGCAATCGATTCAGCCGTTGATAATTTAACTAAATTATTACAGAATGATATAAAAGAATCGACTCCTATGTGTTATATTATTTTTTTAAAAAGATATTGACGCTGGAGGACACCACAATTAAGTGAAATAAGGAAAGAATATAGACGTAATACGAAAATTTTTAAAATATCAAGATCCATAGAAAGCGAATTAAATATGAAAAATGCTACAAGTAAATATAAGATGGAAATTATGAAAGCTAAAAAAGAAGATTGGAGGCGTTTTTGTGAAGAAAGGGGGACTACGGATCCGTGGAATACGATTCATAGGATTTTTAGGTTGAAGGGTGGAACTGCAAAGACTATCCATATTATAAAGAGTGATGGTACTTTTACGAATTCAATAACTGAAGCTGGGGATGTACTTTTAAATAAGTGGTTTACGAAAGATGATATATCAGATGACAATAGCAATCATCATACAATTCGACAAGAACTAAAGCAGACATTAGAAGAAGATGTAGAAAATAGCGAGGATTTTCAGTTTCAAGACCTTTTAGAAATTATAAAAAATTAAAACCAATGAAAGCCCCAGGCACAGATGGAATCTAAAATTTAATTTTGAAAAAAAAATATGAATGTAGTTGCACCAACTCTTTTGAAAATTTTAAACGCGTGTTTGAAAGTTTCGTATTTCCCTAAAGAATGGAAAAGGGCTAATGTGATTGTAATAAATAAAAAGGGTAAAAACAAATGACGGTAACACCCGATCGTATCGCCCTATAAGTCTGCTTTCTAATTTAGGAAAAATTTTTGAGAAGTTAATAATGGTAGACTGAATAATTTAAGTAATGATAAAAATTGGATTTCTGATTATCAGTTTGGTTTTTCGAAAAATAAAAGCACGGTAGATGCGGCTGATAATTTGGTGACTATGATTGAAAAAAACAAAAAGAAGAAGTTATTTACATTGTGTATATGTTTTGATATAAAAGGGCGTTCGATAATGCTTGGCATCCAGGAATTATTAAAAAGTTAAAGGAAAAAGAATGCCCCTCTGGCTTAATAAAATTAATTCATAGTTATCTATCAGATCGAACAGTCGCACATGAAAATGGAAACTTACATTTACTAGAAAAGTCATGTCCACAAGGTGGAATTCTATCTCCTTTTCTTTGGCTTGTTAATATTAATGACATTCTTGAAATTAATATAAATTAAAATTGTTTGATTCAAGCATACGCTGATGACATATGTGCAATTATTACAGCAAAGAATGTAAGTACACTGGAAAAAGTAGCAAATAAGATTTTCGAGAGTTTTGATAAATGGGCATTAAATAATAAATTAACATTTGACACATTAGAAACAGAGGCCGTCTTATTCACAAATAGACATAAAACACCCCACGTTAATTTAGTATTTGGAGGCGACATTATTGAAGTTAAGGATAAAGTTCAATATTTGGGTATAATTTTAGATAGGAAACTTCTTTGGACAGAACATATAACATGCAGAATTAATGAAGCTAAGAAATATTCGAGTCGTCGTTTAAGCGCGGCAAGGATGACCTGGGGCTTAAAGCCTTTCGCTCTTAGAAAATTTCATAAGTCAGTAATTGAAAGTACTATTTTGCATGCTGCTCCAGTATGGATTGGGGCCTTTAAAAAAAATACAAAATATGTTACAGTCAGCACAAAGAAATTCAACGCTTAGTATTCCAAAGTCGTTTAGAACTGCTCAAAATCATGTAATTACAGCCCTTTCTGGTGTCCTTCCAATCGGTCTAAGAGCAATAGAACTGGCAGTGATGAGGTTTGGTAAAAAGGGACGTCCCCCATTTTGGCCAGATATTGTGCATCCTAGTTTTCCTTTAAATAGATACTCCGTTGATCATAGCGTTTTTACCGATGAAATAGTTGCTGAGTTGCTAGGAGTTGAGTTTCTGATGGAAAATTATTTTTCACCTTTCAAACTGAACCGTAGTATTTTAAAAAATAATCTATATAATAAATGGTATGTAATATTTGAAAATTATATGAGTAGTTGGCCTGTTAGATTTTTCAAATGTAAAGAAGATTTAATTTGTGCACAAAAACTTGAACCAAGCTATATCTTAACTCAGTTTATATCAGGCCATTCGAAACTGAATTATTTTTTACATAGAATAGGCATGACGGATAGCCCAACGTGTAAATGTGGATGTATAGAAAACTGTGAGCATGTCCTGTATGATTGTCCTTTTTATGTTCGTCAGAGGTTTAATATGATTTTTGAATTGAAAGAATATAATGTTAGCTTCCCTTTTGATTTAAGTTTGATAATTGGTGATAAAAATGTTAGGAACATAGTGAAGAAATTCCTGTATAACACAAATAGATTTGATGTTTGAGGTTGTTTTCTGAGAAAGTTTTCTGAGGAGTGTTTAGTGAATTTTTTTTTTTTGTAAGTATTTTAGTGTTTGTGTATAAATGTAGTTATATAGTATTGTAGCGTGAAATACCTGTTTGGTGCAGTCACGTAATAAAATCATTCATTCATTTATACGACTCTACATCATCCGTGGTCGTGGTCAAAACTATTGAAGAATTTTATTTGAAGTTGGATTATTCAGTTGTATTTTGAGTTCTGAAATTGAATATCTAGAGTAGAATTCTTTTGAAAGCCGAATCCCGAATTTTCGACACATCGATGTTGTCCATGGACATGGATCTGAAGCAATGCCTGAAGACTTTAGATGCCACTATAAATGTAGTGAAAAAGTCTGCAGATTTACAGAAATTTATTACCGAACACAACAAGAATGCTTTGTGCAGAACTCAACGGATAACCTGGGACAAGGTAGCGCAAATCAATGTGATGTCTGCGATATTTGTTCCAAGAAGAACTTTGGGGATATTTTGGTGATTAGAGGGAAATTTTTTCACCAAAGTTGCTTGGAATTCTTGAGATGTTCAATTTGTAAATCATCTTTAAGCCGAAGGAAATTCTATTCAAAGAATGGGAAGTACTTCTGCCCCCCCCCATATTTTCTTAATGAATTTCTTTTTGACAAGTGTGCCTCTTGTAAGAATAAACATCAGGGATGGGCTTGTCGTCAATGTGTTGGGCCAGACATATCACCAAAAATGCTTCACGTGTGATGCTTGCAGCCAGATTCCCCTGAGGACTGAAAGTCACCTTTTATGACAAAATAGTAACAAGGCCAGAGCAGTCTACTGGGATATATCCAGGTCTTCTTTGGTTGATAGACCAATTAAACGTGTAGCCAATTTTACTACAATTGGTATTAGACTAGCTGATCTGTGGTATTTGCTTTTTCGAAAGAATACCTTGAAGATTCTCGTGGTACTGTCTTTTAACTTTCGTATTTCTGCATTGAATAATTCAAATAATGCTTGTAATCTATGCCTGTACAATATTAACCAAGGAAGAAGTGTAACATAATAAACGACATGTTATTCACGAAAGTCGAGCTTCACGAAATGCACGCTATTTAAGAGTTCAAAAAATATGTATTCACTAAGGCACATATGAGTTTGAACTAAAATTAATAAAAGAAAAACGAACATTTATACGGAGTTTGAATGATTCAAAGATAGTTTCTAATGTAATCAAACGAAAGTGGAAGCCATAAATCGTCAAAATTTTATAAATAGGTAAATAGAATCCTAGCAACCTGTCGCTTAGCACCTGTATCCTAGCACCTGTAATAACAACGGCCCAAAGTAAAAAATTGTTTTTGTTCAGAAACACGTTTAAAAAACCCTGAATTGGAAGATATAAGAATAAGATTTAATACACCTAGAAACTTTCTCTTCAAATCAAATCTCTGTAAAAGGCTATCCTAGTAAAAAATATCGCGATAGAACTAAAAAAAAGTAACAGAGAATATAGGTAATATTATAATCAAACGTATGAACCCCCCCCCCTTGTCGCGTGGCACTTTCGTGCGGCATCTGCGTGGCACCGACATGTGGCGCCGCGAGATCAAAGTAATGGCAAATCGAACGGATCGAACGAAAAAAAGGTAGTTTCTTGAAAACCTCAGTACTCTTAAGCCTGTATGGAACTTCAGGGAATCGAATTATGTTTGAATACACAAATAGCCAAGTGCAAGGTGGCACTGGTGAAAAAGTAGTTCAACCTCGACCTGAAACAACCTTACATTCCATTCAAAGTGTAAAGTTCATTATTGGTTAATATGGAACTTTAGAAGAATCCAGATTGCGTCGAACGAATAAGTACCCGATGTATGAGGAAATACCGGCGAAAAGGTAGTTTGACTTCGACCTAGAAGTATGGCCTATGATTGTAACTAATCTTGAAAAAATTAACTGGACAAAAGTCAATAAGAAACTACCTTTCATTTCAGAACAATGGCCAAGGCAATTATTGATGCAGAGTTTTATAACCACAAACATGCAAAAGAAAACATGATATACTCTGCAGCCATCCATATGGTGAATAAATCAGGGGAAGAAGTTTTCGTGAAAAAATGGGATGTCAAAAATGATTTAAGGAAATGCAACATAGGATTATGTAGCTTCGGACTACGTTTAGCAAATACACCCAAGCATCGACCCGCGAGGGGAAAATTGGGTATAAAATATAACGGCACAAATGGCCAGCACCTCCTATATCTACAGCATGAAATAAGAAAACTGAAAAAACTATATCAAGTTCATTAATGCTTTGTTAAAGTTCCGTGTCAGATAGATTTTCTGCTTTTAGACAAATGCAGAAAAGAAAAATTAGTTTCCAAGACTGAGGGAAATTTAAACTGCGCTAAATGTCAAGCCCAACACAGCCAACTCCAAGATATCAAATATTACAAACAATATCTCTACAATCGAAACAGCGTAATATATAGCGAGAAAAGAAAAGAAATTATATTGAAAAGAATAAAAACCAATGAATCAAAATTAAAAGCAACCAAAAGTACGAAAATTTTTGCTACTGAAATAATTTGGCACGCTGTAAACCAAAATCAACCTACATACACTTTAAGTAAAAAAAAAACCCTTGAATGAAACCATCCAAAATAACTACCCCCCAACCTATGAATCCACCGTATGTTTACCATAAGCAATCAATCAATTCTGTCATCACGAATCTCAATTTCATCTTGTTATTTCCCCGAAAAAAAAAATTTTAATCCTCACTCTACTAAACGTCATAACAATTTTACCCATATTATGTTTAATAACAAATTAATTCCAGAAACAACGAAAAAAAGATGTGGCTAACAAATTTCATGACAATCTTCGTTGCCCAAACCATAGCCCAATATATCATAAAACATGGAATAATTTTTTAAACACGAGAATTCGTTGCTCGCAAAGTCATAATGCCTGGAAAATATTTATGAAACTGGACCCCAAACCGTTCGAAACCTTGTTCGAATCCCAAATCCCAAGCCGAATCCCAAATTTTCGACACATCGATGTTGTCCATGGACATGGATCTGAAGCAATACCTGAAGACTTTAGATGCCACTATAAATGTAGTGAAAAAGTCTGCAGATTTACACAAATTTATTACCGAACACAACAAGAATGCTTTGTGCAGAACTCAAAGGATAACATGGGACAAGGTGGCGCAAATCAATGTGATGTCTGCGATATTTGTTCAAGAAGAACTTTGGGGATATTTTGGCGATTAGAGGGAAATTTTTCACCAAGTTGCTTGGAATTCTTGAGATGTTCAATTTGTAAATCATCTTTAAGCCGAAGGAAATTCTGTTCAAAGAATGGGAAGTACTTCTGCCCCACAGATTTTCTTACTGAATTTCTTTTTGACAAGTGTGCCTCTTGTAAGAAGCACATCAGGGATGGGCTTGTCGTCAATGTGTTGGGCAAGACATACCACCAGAAATGCTTCACCTGTGATGCTTGCAGCCAGGCTCCCCTGAGGACTGAAAGAGTCACCTTTTATGACAAAATAGTAACAAGTCCAGAGCAGTCTACTGGGATATATCCAGGTCTTCTTCGGTTGATAGGCCAAATAAGCATGAAGCCAATTCTCCTTAAGATTCTCGTGGTACTTTGTTTTAACTTTTGTATTTCTGCATTGAACAATTCAAATAATGCGTGTAATCTCTGCCTATACAATATTAACCAAGGAAGAAGTGTAACATAGTAAACGACATGTTATTCACGAAAGTCAAGCTTTACGAAATGCACGCTATTTAAGAGTTCAAAAAATATGTATTCACTAAGGCACATATGAGTTTGAAATAAAAGTAATAAAATAAAAACGAACATTTATACGGGGTATGAGTGATTCAAGAATAATTTCTAATGTAATCAAACGAAAGTGGAAGCCATAACTCGCCAAAATTTTTATGAATAGGTAAATAGAATCCTAGCGACCTGTCGCTTAGCACCTGTGTCCTAGCACCTGTAATAACAACGGCCCAAAGTAAAAAATTGTTTTTGTTCAGAAACACGTTTAAAAAACACTGAATTGGAAGATATAAGAATAAGATTTAATACCCATAGAACTTTCTCTTCAAATCAAATCTCTGTAAAAGGCTATCCTAATAATAAATATCGCGATAGAACTAAAAAAAGCAACAGAGAATATAGGTAATATTATGATCAAACGTATGAGCCCCCCCCCCCTTGTCGTGCGGCACTTTCGTTCGGCATCTTCGTGGCACCGACATGTGGCGCCGCGAGATCAAAGTAGGCAAATCGAACGGACTCCTTTCAGAAAAGTAATGAGTCAAAGCATCATACCACTTGAATGAATTATAAATAGGAAAGAAAAATAGTAAAAACAAAATTACAGTTCTGATTCTTGCAGAAACAAGACTAGTCCACGCTAAGCTAAATAAGAAATAGTCACGCGGGCAAATCTTACGATTAAAATAATATAAAGTAAATAAACTTTTATACCTTATGCAAGGCGCCTATTAAAACTCATATGCATATCCCTGCGAGTCTTAGGTAGTATCATACCTCTGCCATGTGGCACTATCTCTGCCACAGCGGTAGGATGGTGGGACGTAGTAGATATTGACCATACAAAGGGATAAAACCCAAACTAAATGTAATGTTTGCGCATTTGAGGGCGAGAACCGGGCCGATACTCCGATTTCTGTCTATTCGCCCCCAGTATAGGGATGCAAAGTGCCCTACAACAGCCCAGTAGAGTTATGATTAAAAATACTGTATCTTTACAATATTTTAATACCGTCATCTACGAAAGTTTCTTGTACGTAATGATTTTGCTTTCACAAAAATTTAAAACAAACAAGTTTTAAACAGCGCGTTTTCCACAGCTTAATTGCCATATCTTTCAGTCGCATTTCCTATAATTTTACAGCAAGAAAAAGATTACAGCTTATTGTAACTTATTACGTTTAAATTGGGACCAAACTAACTCTAATCTATCAATGGTTCACTACAGTACGTATAACATATTTTAATTTCGTTTAGGAAACACAAGGTAATTAAATTTATATACCTTATGCCAAACTAGAAAAACTTTTAGGTAATATCGCGCTTGATAATAAGTACCTATGCCACGTGGCGATAACTCCGTCACGGGAAAAATAAGTCGACACCTTAAATGTGAATGTGTTTTTCTTTAAACTCATCTGAACGGAAAAATTTAATCTCGAATAACAAGCCTTTGTATTCCACCAATTTAGCATAATTCTGAAGCACCCCGAAATAAAGAGTTTATTTCTACATACTCTAAAGATACTATTTGAGTAAACATCAACACACAACTCTTCATTCGATTCAACTTAAACAAAAGCTATCAGAGTAAGAAATTATGGAAGAACCACCTTCAATATAAAATAAATTAACTCTCTTAAATTAATCCAGTTCAGAACTGAAGAAAATAAATCAATAGGTATCTTAATTGCAGGTAATCAAAGCTGAATAAAGTATGACAATAAATGAAAATGCCTAACAGTTTAATAGCTTACTATTGCCGTGTAATAAGTATTAAGACCTTAATTTTTGAAAGCCTTAAAAGATGAGTTTGTATTTTCAAACCTCGGCCTTAATGGAATTTGTTCACGTTGACAGGATACACAATAACTACGGACGCTTAAAAAGATTGTTTAAAAAATTGTTAACTACAGATACTTAAAGATTGTTGGATATGACGAGTTACTGAGTATAGGGATCGAATGCCCACATTAAATTCTAAATGAAAATCTTAGAACTCCTTCAAACTGATCGCCAGTTCTCGTATTTATTAAAATATGCTAGCGTAAAATATACTACAACCCTTTCTTTAACGATTTAAGATCGAAAACTCAATCAAAATCATGTAAAAAGACACTTTTAACTGAAAATCAGTAGGGATACCCCTCACACTTCGGGAGGTAATAACAAATTTTTTTTTTCGTTTCAATAAGTAATAAAAACTCAATATAAACGGAAATTCTTATTCACAACCCAATGAAATACTTAGAAAATGATGTAGGAGGAATAATTCAAATAGCCATTGGATACAAGATAGAAAAAATGGATGGACCCCGATCATAGGAGCTCAGAGCCAGGGATAGGCGTGGTACATACTATCCCACGCGCAAGCACTTGACTCTCACCTTCTTTTGAGAAAAGATTACACAAACACGAGACTTGATTACACAACAAAAAATCGCTTGACAAGTACTATAACTGCCTATTCGTCAAAATTCTTAAAAAAATTAATCCTCAATCGTGATAAGCGGTGGCCACGGGGAAATGGCAATGATATAATTGTCATCCTGTTCCCGTTTCCGTTTGGCCTTAGCTCTCTATAAAAAATAACTATACGAATATAAGTTGTGATTACATAACAAAGAAATAACTAAAAAATGGATGGACCCTCAGTCGTGAGGAGTTGTGGTCATGGTGACAATGGTAGTGTCTACTATCCCTCTGCCGCCACCCTGGTCTCTAACTCTCTACGTGAGACAATTATACAGTAGAAGAAAAATTACTGAATAATAAGGAGTTATAAAATTACAGTTAAATGAAATGACCCTACAACATGGGGACCTGTTGGTCAACTGTTGTGACCTGTGGTGCGTTATGTCCCATTGGCCGTTACAGTTTGGCCGGCGAGCCCTTATGAATATATTAACTCAACTCTCTATAAAAAGTGACCCGCAAAAATTACCCCACATTACCCTTCCCATTAGAACAACCACTTTAACAAAAGTGACCGTACGAGAATATGCAATGAAGATGGAAAGGAAGTCCGATACGTGGGGAATAGGTTGGCACGGGGCGGGTACGCGGTTTAGTTGATTTCGTGGACAAGAACCGTGCCAAGGTATTTCTTACGAAGAACAACTCGAACAAGAAAAGGAACCCAAGGATACCAATGAAAGTTAAATACCATAAAACTAAAAAGACCAAGTAAATAACTATAACTTATGATAAACATGATTAGATTGAAAACGCATCGCTATTACGTAACCATTATCATACCTTAATTTACTATAACGTAGCGTAATCATTTCGAAAACATATTACTACTATGTAATCATTTACTATGTAAGCATTAATTAATGTTATATAATAACATATTTGCAGATACGGTACGTGAGTGACCGTCGACCACTGGTTTAGGGAAACGCCGAAACAAGCGACCATAAGGTACGTTGCTAATTTTAACCTGAAATCAAATAGAATAAAGTTAAAAAAAGTAACCATGATAAGATACCCAAGCCATCAACAATTAAGTAATCGTAGACTAGAAAATGTAACCTCATGGAAACTCAAGAAAAGCCATAGCGCGGATAATATCAATGATTCATTAAAAGAATGGGGACTTATCACAACAGTGGAAAATCTCGACTGTCCAATACTACACTATCTTCTGAAATCTCGAAGAATAATCTTGGAACAAAAAATGATCCTAAGGCTAAAGGCAACCTTAGATCATTATAATTTTAGCGCGCGTACAATGAAGAGAACACACGAACACACTAGACTAAGTACCAACCTGGTGTTCTGAATCTTAATACAAAGGGTCCCAACAACAAAATATAGCTTATTGTCTGATTATATTGCTGACAACATTTGGTATGATCACGATGATAACAACATAACTACAATTTGGTCCGTTAAATTTCTCTCCATACTAATAGACCAAGGACATATGCTAAAAGGTGAAAGATTCCTTAAGGCCTTATACGTCAATTGTGTAAATAATCCAATAAACCCTTCTAAATCCAATAAACCACGTATCTAAATCCTATAAACCCTTCAACGGGATCCGCTATTTTTCAAATTACCCCAAGGGATTATAAAGACATAAAGAAAATAACACTGAACTTTTTCCATCAAGATGAAAATTTTGGAATCAAAATATTCCCCGTCTTAGATGTAATTGTGCGAGAGCAACTATGCTGTTGCAAATCAAATGTAAATTTACGTTTTTCCTTATAAAAAATAATAAACGACCCGTTGTCATTATCTCAGTTATGCCGGAAATTCATTCGGCAAAATTTGCGAAGGAATGACATAGCTGCCACATTGGAGAACCTGCATCTTCCAAAACAATTATTAGTGTATTTAATGTACTTAAATACACCTGAAAGCGGTAAAAATTGCATAGTGTTTGATCTCAAATTCCTAAGCTCAAATGTGTCCTCATGGGAAAATTAACTGTATATATAAATAAGCCCGTTAAAACAAATAATAGAAAAGCCCTCCAATATTACCTGAAGTGTTATGTCTATGTACATCGTTTATTACTATTTAGAAAGTGCATTATATGAATAAACCAGTAGTGTGCTAATATGTTATATCCACGAATTTATATATTTAGTTCCATAAATTGAAAAAAAGGTAGTTTCTTGAAAACCTCAGTACTCTTAAGCCTGTATGGAACTTCAGGGAATCGAATTATGTTTGAATACACAAATAGCCAAGTGCAAGGTGGCACTGGTGAAAAAGTAGTTCAACCTCGACCTGAAACAACCTGACATTCCATTCAAAGTATAAAGTTCATTATTGGTTAATATGGAGCTTTAGAAGAATTGAATTATGTCGAACGAATAAGTACCCGATGTATGAGGAAATACCGGCGAAAAGGTAGATTGATCTCGACCTAGAGTAAACCATGATTGTAACCAATCTTGAAAAAAATTAACTAGACTAAAGTCAATAGAAAATACCTTTCATGTCAGAGCAATGGCCAAGGCAATTATTGATACAGAGTTTATAACTATAAAGTAAGCAAAAGAAAACATGATATGCTCTGTAGTAATTATTATGGTGAATAAATCAGAGGAAGGAATTTCTGCGAAAAAATGGGATGTCAAGTATGATTTAACGGACTGCAACACAGGATCATATAGTTTTTGACTGCGTTTAGAAAATACACCCAAGCATCGACCCGTAAGAGGGAAATTGGTTATACAAAATACCGGCACAAATGGCAAGCACCTCCTATATCTACAGCATGAGATAATAAAACTGCAAAAAAATTATAAATTTCGGTAATGCTTTGTTAAAGTTCCATGTCAGACAGATTTATTACTTTTAGACAAATGCAGAAAACAAAAATTAGTTTACAAGATTGAGGGAAATTCAAACTGCGTAAAATATCAAGGTCAACACGACTCACTCCAAGAAATAAAATACTACAAACAATATCTCTACAATCGAAAAAGCGTAATATATAGTGCGAAAAGAAAAGAAATTATATTGCAAAGAATAAACAGCAATGAATCAAAATTAAAAGCAACCGAAAAGTACGAACCTTTCATCTACTGAAATGATTTGGCACGCTGCAAACCAAATTCAACCGACACACCTTTTAAATTAAAAGAAAAACCTTGAATGAAACCATCCAAAAATAACTACCCCCCTCCCCAACCTAAGAATCAGCCGTATGTTTACCATAAGTAATCAATTAATTCTGTCATCACGAATCTCAATTTCATCTTGTTATTTACCCGAAAAAAAAAATTTAAATTCCCACTCGACTAAATGTCATACAAATTTTACCCATATTATGATTAATAACAAATCAATTCCAGAAACAACGAAAAAAAGATGTAGCTAAAAAATTTCATGACAAACTTCGTCGCCCAAACCATAGCCTAAGATATCGTAAAGCATGGAATAATTTTTAAACACGAGAATTCGTTGCTCGCAAGTCATAATGCCTGGAAAATATTTATGAAACTGGACCCCAAACCGTTCGAAACCTTGTTCCAACAAGTAATTAGACTAGAGAAAATTACTAATGAATTAAAGGACTCTATATTCCAATTCTTAAAATCAGACAAGAGCCTGCAATCAACGAAAGAAATACATCACAAGGAAAATAAAGGAGATCTACCCCCAATTATTCCTAAACTAAAATCGAAATTCATAATAGAAGATTTCGACAAGAAAATGGCAGAAATTGATAAGGCTCTAGGATTTGACAAAAAAAAAAGCTGAAGAAGGAGAGCATTAAATGACGTGGATAGTCCCATGAGCGAACTTACTACGGTAAAATCCATCACATGTCTCCCCTTGACTAACCCCAGGAAAAATAATCTCTATGATGGAAATTACGCCATATTAAATGAATTAACAAGCATTTGGACATACCTCAACCAACTATGGGAAAGTCATACAGTGAGCAACACTACTAAGAAAATATCACCAAAAGAAGAAAGGGAAAATATCGAAAAGCCACAGAAGGACACAAAGACAACCACACCCAAATCCAACAAAAGGATCGAAGAAATGCAATCCTCACTAACGGAAAACGCAACTATTGTGAGTCCAGAGTCGTTCGAACTCAATAAAGCGGCGCAACAGAAATTAATCACACTGACGCATCAGAAACCAACGGCATTTTCAAAGTAGACTTGGTCCACAGGTCCAACATTTACAAGGACCCAATCCTTCGGCAAAATGTATATAAACTTAAGGGAGAGATTCCTATCGTTGCATACTGAGACATAAACTATATTAGTTCAAGGATACAAATCAGATGGAAAGACGAAAATACCCGAAAATAAAAAGAAAGAAGGACACGTACCCAAAAAATGCTGGACAATTGACGGTAAATATACGTATGCTAGGCTTGCCATGGCTGACCAGCCAAACAAACACCACATTGAATCATTACCTGAACTAAACGAGTAACATGACCTAAGGGTGTCAATTCACCGATCCTTTTTAATATTGTCCAGGCATATAATACTAGCAATATTTTAATTATTCAATGGAGAAATACAAAAGCTAAAACACAGTACCACGAGAATCTTCAAGGTATTCTTTCGAAAAAGCAAATACCACAGATCAACTAGTCCAATACCAATTGTAGGAGAATTGGCTTCACGCTTATTTGGCTTATCAGCCGAAGAAGACCTGGATATCCTAAGGGAAAACGTAAGAAAATTAGATAACGCCATGAACGTGACCCTACATGTCCAAAAAATACACGCCAGCACAGCCAATTATCAAAGAGACAAAATCGAGGCAATCTCAAAGAAAATCTCAAAGACAGTAAATATAATGAATTACTTGAAGAACGAAGTGGATCGTGTGATGTCCGATTCGAGGCTCACCATGGTATCACTCGACTTAGTCACAATGTCATAGCTCAACCTCGCTACTGAAGTTAGCAAATTCGAATTTGCATTATTTGCACTTACGGGATGAACCTTATCCTACGATCTCGTATACCCTTCGAACTTGAAAAGTACCTTAGATGAAATAAAAACGCATTTAACAATCTGTCTGCATCTACCAATGGAACCAGAAGTAGCAAACCTAATTCCATTATTACACCAAGCTAAAGGTTAACATCACGGAGAAAAATGAACAACTATTCGCAGTAGTAACAATTCAATTAATAAATCAGCAATCTATATATAATTTATATAAAATTTCTACATTCCCTGCCAACATAGGTAGAACTAATACGTTCATGACTATCACCCCCAAAGCGGAATACTTACTAGTCGATCAAGATAGAAGGAAATATGCATTAGCTAACCCACATGACCATAAGGAGTGTGTAGCATTCAAAAACCTGGTGTGCCAACTAACCCTGCCCATTTATAATGTAAAACCTGGATCATATATGTTAGATATATTTTCAAAAGAAACTCAATATATTTTCAAAGAAGATATTCCCAACTCATGCGAGGCGCTAGTAGGAAGTACAAAACGAGAAATATTTATTCATCTTAGGAATGATCTGTGGCTATTTTCTGTCCCAAAAGAAACAGTTGGGACTATCTCTTGTTATAACAACACAGAAAGAATCGATCCAAGCTACAGAACTGAATTACTAATACAAGACGTGGGAACAATAACCATAAAACAAGGGTGTCGATTATTAACCAAAGAAGCCACGGTACAAACACCACTGATAACCACGAGCACGAATATAATAAGCTCCAAGGTGATCAATTTCAAACCAGTCAATTTATCACATACCATTCCCAATATTGATGACAAAGAGGTAAAAGCCACAATATGGTCAAAAATAGAGAAGGTCAAGGGAACTTTAACTCTAACTGAAATAATAGAAGCTTTAGATTCTCAAATTCCCCTATTTATTAATGAAGATCAAAGATTGACGTATTTAGAAAGTAGATACGGACTATTCTCAACAAATTTTCGGTGAAATATGCTTCTGACAATACGCCTCGTATTCATGATTTTTCTGACTATAAAAATGCTATTGACCCTGAGTTACAGAAAAATTATGAGAACAGGTAGAAAAAGAGCAAAGACAGATCACATCGAGTCGAGTGAGATACAAAACCTAAACCCGGAACTCCCTGTTAACCCTTAAGCCAAAAAAAATAAGGGAGGACATTATCGAGTGAATGGGAATAGAGGTCCTCATTCGTACCATGTCCAGTCCCAAATCTCTACTTATTGTTTGCGTGAGCCCATGCAGCTGCAAAGACGAAATGTGTGTTTCTTAAGCAGCATGGACGCACGTAAACAGTAAAGGCTTGAAAATTTATAGTAAATCGAGACCTCTCATAAAACCATGTAACCTACCTCGCATGTAGTTATACATGCATGTAGTTATATATATATATATATATATATATATATATATATGTATATATATATATATATATATATATATATATATATATATATATATATATATATATATTATATATATATATATATATATCTTGATAACTTTTATTATACTTATGCAAAAGCTGATTATACTTGAAGCAAAGCTTTTTAAATTGCCAAGCAAGTTTATTGGCGGAAAAACCTCTTATGATTAGCTTCTTGCTAAGTAACATACATCTATTTCTAAAATCGATGTAATTAGTACAAATTCTTGCATATCTAAATAGTTGGGAAAAATACGATGAATATGTTATATTTGAATGAATATTATATATATATATATATATATATATATATATATATATATATATATATATATATATATATATATATATATATATATATATATATATATATATATATATATATATATATATATATATATATATATATATATATATATATATATATATATATATATATATATATATATATATATATATATATATATATATATATATATATATATATATATATATATATATATATATAATCATTAAATCTTGAAAATCCCATATTGTGTGTTCTAGTGTTGCTAATCTAGTGTTGCTGCAATATGCATGTAAAAGCATGAAAATTGCTCTTATTCGTTTTATTTTTAAGTTTAACCTCAACCATATTAAGTTGATATTATTAACACGACCAATCACGACTATTATTTCAAACAATACTCCCCGTATAATATTGTATAAATTATGTATTATTGCCGTATATGTTTTAACTTACGTAATTATAAAGAGCATAAGATTCTGCCTAGATATTTATATTCCAGGAAGCAGAGTAATCAGTGCAAATTCAATATTGGTGTACCAGCACGCAACACGGATACAGCCCAGTAGCATCTACTCTCATCATTCGTCAACCACCGATAAGTACTCACCAAAAAAAAACCCTGAAGACAATACCCTGATGACAATCCAAGTCACCCAAGCCTAGTACCAGGTAACACTAACTCAAACAATATCGGCAAACCGAGAACCCCATATATATGTATATATCTGAATTAATGATTACCTAGAGAACCACCCCGACCAAGCATGTCGAAAAACTGCATAAAATCCGTCGATGACTATCCTTAGACGGCAAGGTCCCAAACATTAAATCCTAAGGACCAAGAATAACCCTGGAGTCAATCCCTCAAAAATTATGTATCTTAAACCCCAAATCAGAGACAATATAATGAAACAAGATACCAAGTTTAAGTTTTGACCCTATCCAATAATTATTAGATGTCGCAAAAACAAACCACCATCCATGAGAAGAAAAAGCAAACATTAACAATTTTGTGGGAAATATAAACTGTACGTGCAAAATTTTCCCAAAATAAAGTGTCAGAGAAGAGACCCAAACAAGTATTATAATCATAATCCCCATAATTAAGCACTCAATGATTGTGTATCATTTAACCAGGAATCAAAGACAGTGCGTCAAGCCAAGGCCGTAAGACGAAGTTTTGATCCTACCATAGTTAATGTTACATACCGTAACAAAGCCTATGGTCCAAATAACAGAAGAACTACAATTGAACAATTCATAGGAAAAATGTACTGTAGATGCAACACATTTTCCCGACAATAAAAGAGCTCGGAAAAAATCAACCAGCTCAGTAATTAGAATAACCACTTTGTGCGATCAAACCTCCAAGATTTATGTACCTAATCTACATTTCAACAACTCTGTGATTTCAACAACATCAACCCCTCGTATTTGACGTGACAAACCACGCACGGACAATTTTGTGCAAGTAGTCATACTTAAGAACAATGTAAACGCTTATCCCAAGCAAGAATTGCCAAAAGATGAAACACCACGAAGACAAACCATAAACAATTAGCAGACACAGTAATTAGTTCAACGGAAGCCCAAAATAAAGTGACAACGTATGTGAGTATTATAGACACGTAGAATGATGAAGTAAGTGTGAAGTCTTATGTATCTAACTTGTAACTTTAATGAATATTGAGAAAATTATCATAAAACAGATGAAAACAAGTGCAAGCTACCTTATCTCAGTGTTGCAATCAGATATTAAGTTAAAAGATATTAATGTGTCAAACTTTTTTCTTGCAAATTATTCATACATATCAGTGTGTTAAAATTTAAATGAGAATTAAATGGGAAGGATGATATGTAACGGGACGATAATTCGAAACCTCAAATTTTCCAATTAAGGTTACTCAAGTAAAATAAAATCACCCAAAATATGAACCTAAAAATTCAAGTAACCTACAGATCGAGTAAGACTCAAGCGTTCAATTTAAAAATAACAAAGAAAATGTATCTTATTCAAAAATACATTTTATAAATCTATCCCACGGAAAATATAATGAATAAATCTGCCTCTGCGTCACAAAAGAGTTTAATAAATATCAGTGTGACCTAATCTTATATGACAGGTGACCAACTATGTAATTTAAATCTTAAGAGCTTGAATTTCCAAACTATCAAGAGATGGTAGAATTTATTATACAAAAAATAGTCACTCGAGATACAAAATATTTTTGTGTAATCTAACTGCATTGTTCTAAAAACTAAGTTTAGAACTATGTATTCCAATGTAACTAAATCGTATTGTCCTTTAACAACTTTCACAGAAATAAATTAAAAGTCGTCTGGAAACTAAGTGACAGGTCGCTAGCAAAAAAATTACAATGTAAAACTTGAAAATTACAATGAAAAATTCCAAAGTGATATCTTAAAGTTATAAATCGTATCAAAATTCAAGTAGCCAATTGGTGCATCCCTATCCAATGGAAATATAGGACATACAGTCTGAACCAATAGGACCAGTGTAAAATACTTTTCAGCAACGCCTGAATGTAACCTCCGGCGAAATTGGAGAGAGTAGATAGTTAGGACTTAGCAATTTTTGCGCCAGTCTATTGAGTCTATTGGAGGCTATTATCAGTTTCATGTGCAGTCTAGAGGCAGTCTAGAGTGAGTTTATCAGCAGTCTAGTTTGAGTTTAGAATGACCCTTTGATAACAATTAATGTAAGTGATTTAACTGTTGCACTGTATATGCCCCGGTCTACAATATTATCTTAGTGTCCATGACTGTGACGTATTTTTAATATTCCTGGCAAGCTCTGTACCATTAATGTGAGTAAAAATAAATACATTGCTTTCTAAATTATTTCTCTTTATGTTAGTATTTCTCAAGATAGTTAGTCCTTGTGGCACCAACCGTTCTCAAGGGAACCTGAATCCTTTCAATCTGATTTCGACTCAGTATGGCCAGTAATATATGCTCCTCATTTGAATCTTTGATTCAATTCCCCGCTACACGAAGCTCCCCCCTACTATGGTATTATGCTCGCCAAACAGCAACTAAAGATTTGATTGAAAACCCCCCATTAGAATATATATAGAGAATTAACTAAAAAAACCCATTAGATTAAGAATAAACTTTTAATCGAAACCCCCCCCCCCATTAGAATTTGTATATAAGTTTTGATCTCAGTTTTAATGATGAGATTGGAGAGAAAAATGTGAACCAGCGATATAATTTTAAGAAGATTAATTGGGACGTATTTAGTGATGTTTTACTGAACCATATTGATAAGGTTTTTGAATGTATTTTGGCTACATAATAAGAAATCTATTCAGCCTTCTATATTTTAAATAATTTATTAAATATTAATATAAAAGACTCGACTCCTTAGTGTCATAATAATTTTTTTAAAAGAAACTGCCGCTAGACGACACCACAATTAAGTAAACTAAGGAAAGATTATAGACGTAATAAGAAAATTTTTAAAATATCAAGATCGATAGAAAGCGAATTAAATATGAAAAATGCTAAAAGTAAATATAAGATGGAAATTTTGAAGGCTAGGCGTTTTTGTGAAGAAAGGGGGACTACGGATCCGTTGAATACGATTCATAAGATTTGTAGGTTGAAGGGTGGAACTGCAAAGCCTATCCATATTAAAAAGAGTGATGGTACTTTTACGAATTCAATAACTGAAGCTGGGGATGTACTTTTAAATAAGTGGTTTACGAAAGATGAGATATCAGATGACAATAGCTATCATCATACAATTCGACAAGAAGTAAAGCAGATATTAGAAGAAGATGTAGAAAATAGCGAGGATTTTCAGTTTCAAGACCTTTTAGAAATTAAAAAAAAATTAAAACCAATGAAAGCCCCAGGCCCAGATGGAATCTAAAATTTAATTTTGAAAAAAAAATATTAATGTAATTGCACCAACTCTTTTGAAAATTTTAAACGCGTGTTTGAAAGTTTCGTATTTCCCTAAAGAATGGAAAAGGGCTAATGTGATTGTAACAAATAAAAAGGGTAAAAAAATGACGATAACGCTCGATCGTATCGCCCTATAAGTCTACTTTCTAATTTAGGAAAAATTTTTGAGAAGTTAATAATGGGTAGACTGAATAATTTAAGTAATGATAAAAATTGGATTTCTGATTATCAGTTTGGTTTTTCGAAAAATAAAAGCACGGTAGATGCGGCTGATAATTTAGTGACTATGATTGAAAAAAAAAAAAAAAAGAAGAAGTTATTTACATTGTGTATATTTTTTGATACAAAAGGGGCGTTCGATAATGCTTGGCATCCAGGAATTATTAAAAAGTTAAAGGAAAAAGAAGGCCCTTCTGGCTTAATAAAATTAATTCATAGTTATCTATCAGATCGAACAGTCGCAAATGAAAATGAAAACTTACATTTACTAGAAGAGTCATGTTCACAAGGTGGAATTCTAAATGAAAATTGTTTGATTCAAGCATACGCTGATGACATATGTGCTATTATTACAGCAAAGAATGTAAGTACACTGGAAAAAGTAGCAAATAAGATTTTCGAGAGTTTTGATAAATGGGAATTAAATAATAAATTAACATTTGACACATTAAAAACAGAGGCCGTCTTATTCACATATAGACATCAAACACCCCACGTTAATTTAGTATTTGGAGGCGACATTATTGAAGTTAAGGATAAAGTTCGATATTTAGGTATAATTTTAGATAGGAAACTTCTTTGGACAGAACATATAACATGCAGAATTAATGAGGCTAAGAAATATTCGAGTCGTCTTTTAAGCGCGGCAAGGATGACCTGGGGCTTAAAGCCTTTCGCTCTTAGAAAATTTCATAAGTCAGTAATTGAAAGTACTATTTTGTATGCTGCTCCAGTATGGATTGGGGCCTTAAGAAAAAAAAAATACAAAATATGTTACAGTCAGCACAAAGATATTCAACCCTTAGTATTTCAAAGTCGTTTAGAACTGCTCAAAATCATGTAATTACATCCCTTTCTGGTGTCCTTCCAATCGGTCTAAGAGCAATAGAACTGGCAGTGATGAGGTTTGGTAAGAAGGGACGTCCCCCTTTTTGGCCAGATATTGTGCATCCTAGTTTTCCTTTAAATAGATACTCCGTTGATCATAGTGTTTTTACCGATGAAATAGTTGCTGAGTTGCTAGGAGTTGAGTTTCTGATGGAAAATTATTTTTCACCTTTCCAACAGAACCGTAGTGTTTTAAAAAATAATCTATATAATAAATGGTATGTAATATTTGAAAATTATATGAGTAGTTGGCCTGTTAGATTTTTCAAATGTAAAGAAGATTTAATTTGTGCGCAAAAACTTGAACCAAGCTATATCTTAACTCAGTTTATAACAGGCCGTTCAAAACTGAATTATTTTTTACATAAAATAGGCATGACGCATAGCCCAACGTGTAAATGTGGATGTATAGAAAACTGTGAGCATGTCCTGTATGATTGTCCTTTTTAAGTTCGTCAGAGGTTTAATATGATTTTTGAATTGAGAGAAGATAATTTTAGCTTCCCTTTTGATTTAAGTTTGATAATTGGTAATAAAAATGTTAGGAGCATAGTGAAGAAATTCCTGTATAACACAAATAGATTTGATGTTTGAGGTTATTGTGAAAGTTTTCTGAGGAGTGTTTAGTGAATGTGTAGTTTGTTTTGTTGTTTTTTTTGTAAGTATTTTAGTGTTTGTGTATAAATGTAGTTATATAGTATTGTAGTGTGAAATACCTGTTTGGTGCAGTCACGTAATAAAGTCATTCATTCATTCATACGACTCTACATCATTCGTGGTCGTGGTCAAAACTATTGAAGAATTTTATTTGAAGTTGGATTCTTCAGTTGTATTTTGAGTTCTGAAATTGAACATCTAGAGGAGAATTCTTTTGAAAGCCGAATCCCGAATTTCCGACACATCGATGTTTTCCATGGACATGGATCTGAAGCAAAATTTGAAGTTAAAATTGAGTGTTCATAAAACGGTATCAGCCCGATGTCATCTTCAGAAGCAGAAAACAAATCTTTGAAATTCCATAATAATTCACATAATTTTTTCTTAAGTTCCAAGTCCGTAATATGATCCATATTAAATTTGTTTAAAAATTGCGATTTAGTTAAAGGATATTTGTTATTTGAAGTTTTAATACTGTTAACTAGGTTTCTTTTAGAATTTTCCCATGTATTTAAATCATTCTCCGTTAAAACCTGGATTTGAACTAAACAAGTCCCCTTTTTAATTGTAATTGTATCATTTTCGTGGTTATTAGTTACCCAAATAAAAACTTTTCATTTGTCATAAGATATAATCTGTTCCTCGCACAGCAGATTTTCGGGAATTTCAGATGGGGTCGCAAACCATATTTTGGATTTGCTAACCACTGGCTCAATCATCTGTGATATTTGAATTTTTTGCATCGTTTTGGGACGGAATTTTGTTTTTCTTATCACGAATCCATAATATTTCGCTTTAGTTTCATTATTTATTAGATTCATACTGGCGCTATGCCGCGCCATTGCGGCATCTTGTGGCGTCACGTTGGGTTTAACTATGTTTTTCCATAATTCAACTATTTTCTTGATTTCGTTTGACCTGTACTGTCGCATATCTCCTATTTTTATTTTTGCAGATTCAATACCCTTATTTTTTAAATTTACTTCATCTCTGCAATGTCCTTCAGAAAAATTGGACAAGTTTCTGAGTATTTCTTTTCCTCCTTGCGAGACATGAGTTTCAAAAGATTGCGACATTATACCGTCAGAAATTTTGTTTACTGTTCCGTTGTCTTCGTAACCTCTGTTACGATTTCTTAAGGTAGAAATTTCTTCCCCCACCTTAGCCGGGTAGACAAGCCTCTCATTTGCTACGTCTAATAGTATTCTATTGGACCTTAAAAAATTTGTGCCTATGATTGCTTCATACGGAAAGTTACTGCACATTACAAAATTTATCTGGAAAATCCTATTGTCCCTTTTTACGTGTCGGCAAATTGAACCTTTTGCGTCCAATTTATGCCCTTTCCCACTCGTTAAATTGGGATTATTAGGGTTCCTCTGTCGCCTAATATGCAGATGCAACATATTAAATACGCAAGAGTTTATGATACTAATCGTTGCACCAGAGTCAATCAAAGCCTTAAAATAAACATTTTCTACACAAAAATCATTAAATATAGGTAACTTGTTATTAATATCACTACAAGACGGCACTACCATTGTTTTGGACCTATTAAATATTCCGGGTATCCTCTGGGTCTAATTCATATTTCTGAGGGGCCTGAAATGTTTCCCTGAGGATTTATTGCATGTGTCGGTGCCTGTAATAGATATTCGGGCATATGAGGTTCCGTAGGCATATCTAATTGATATATATCTGTCTGCCTTCGCCATATATTATTATGGTAACTTGGATGTCTTGTGTCCGTGCCGCTTACTGGCGCTGACTGCCAATGCCGTTGGCTTGCAAAATTTTCATGTCCCGTCGGGAGGTTTTCATGATTTCTATAAAGCATTCTCGCATTATATTGGCTTTGTCGATTATTTAGGGTTTCAAATCGGTAATTAATTTGTCTATTGGGGGGGAGGGTTATACAAATTTGGTTGGTACGTGTTGTAGGGTACTGCTTGGCGCAATCTTCCCTGGTTATAGGCTACCACACCAGCAGTGCTAAAATTTGTTCTTCCGAACAAATAGTTGCCATAATTTTGTAGACTACCGTCAGCAATTATTGGTATGCGATTGGGGACATAGCGGCACTCTCTCGCGATATGTCAAACACGATTTCAAATATAGCATCTTATTATTGCAGGGTTATTTCCATAATTAGATTGTTTGACAGGCTGAAATCATACTGTTTTCTGCCTAGGGGGTTCTTGCGTTTTATTTGTTTGTGGTACTGGGGAGTTATCCTTTGAAAAGAAATTGGGAGACGCCTGATCGCCCTTGAAGATTAGGTTCGCGTTTGAATCGCCTAGGCTATTTATTTTTTGCTTTACTATGATTAGCGACCATCGTATCAACTTCGATCAATCGCTCTACCTCCTGAACTGTAAGATCCAACGTCTGAATATTTTTGAATATTACCACTCTATATAGTTTTGGGGGTAGCCCTTGCAAAAAGGTATTTAGTATGAATTTTTCAAACAGTTCTCCTGAACCTCTTCCATATTTTGCCTCTACCGAAATGCGTATATTATCAAGATATTCTCTTATATTTTGTGAATAATCAAAGCTCACCGTTCGGTGTTTTAATTTATTTATGGAACTGGTTTCTATAAATCTATCTTTAAATGCTTTTAACAATTTATCAACCGTATTTATTGGCAAGTTGGCGTTATTGCCTATGGTATGTTCAATCTGTTTTAGAAAGGTTAAGGCCTGGCCTTTTAATCGTAGTAGGAGCATGTCGACTAACGCTTCTAGCTCTGTTTTTGTTAGTTGTACAAACTGGGCCAATTGGATATTGAATTAGTCAATATCTGATTGACCACTGTACTCCGGGATAGACTTCGCTATTTCTATATTTTTCGCGACTAACTTCTGCACTATTAATAAGTCATTAAGGTCGTCCGCCATTTTTTTTTTAATTAATTCAAAATAAATTTATTTCTTTTTCATTTAACCTATTTTGGAGGAGGCTATTATCTCCTATGAGATATCTAACCAGTTTCCCTGTAGTAGCTTAGCGGCAATAGGCCTAATCACTTTACTTATATGTCTGTATCGTTCCTAATAATTAAATTCAAATTACAAAGTTTTATAGCCTAATTAGTTCGCAAGTTTTCCTCCAATTTCCGACCGCAGCATATGTAGCGATGGAATTATCTACTGTGATTATAAATGTGGCTGTAAAAGGAAGGACTGGGCTTGGTTGCGCTAACAAATATTGACCTCTTCAAATCTAATATCGTACTTCAAAACTGTGAACTTACACCTTATAAGTTTTCCGATAGCGCCGCTTATAGCGCCAAAGATCGTGCCATCGAGCCCTGCGCCACAACGATGGGGAGTGAAGTAAATTTATAACCGCGCCACCCTCAATTATTGAGAGAAAATAAGATGTGTGGCCATATAAATGTGACCTCTTTTCATCGAGCGATCTGAAGATCAGTTTCCCTGGGAACGTCGTTGGAGATTCTGCGAACTAATTACCTGCTACTAGGCTAGATGCAGACATGTAAAGTGAAATAAACACAGGTAAAAAACAATAGATTTATTGGGACTTACATATTTAGGTGCACAGCAGTGAGTCACTTCAAACGACAATAATGGTGACAGAGGTACAACAATCAAAGAATTGTTACGGTCGTACGCCGAGTAATTCTGTCTAAGCGGTCCTGATTCTCAAATACGAATACCTTCAAAAAGCACTTTTTATCCAACTACCAAACGCAGTTCTTTCGTCCTGCGCTGTAAGGACTGGCTCGCAATTGGCTCACGTGGCCCAAGGATGCGAACCCTCGTCCAATAATACGTCTTAAATATTTTTGATGATTTAGACGTTCAATCGGTTCTTATCGTTTAAACTTCCCGCGAAAGTGACTGCGCTTTTTCTCTTTGCTGATTAAGGACTTTTCATTTTTGAAACTAGATTTAGCTTAATTATAGGAAGTCGGAATTATCTTTAGAAGGAAGGAACTTGATTTTGGTATTTTAAATATATCGCATTTTGCTCATGGTACAGTAGTAACAATTTTTTTTTCTTTCGATAAGTAATAAAAGCTCAATATAAACGGCAATTCTCATTCACAACCCCATGAAATCCTCGGAAAATGATGTAGGAGGAATAATTCAAATAGCCATTGGATACGAGATAGTAAAAATGGATGGACCCCGATCATAGAAGGTCAGAGCCAAGGATAGGCGTCGTATATATTATCCAACCACGCAAGCACTTGACTCACCTTCTTTTGAGAAAAGATTACACAAACACGAGACTTGATTACACAACGAGAAATCGCTTGGCAAGTACTATAACTGCCTATTCGTCAAAATTCTTAAACAAATGGACCCTCAATCGTGGGAAGCGGTGGCCACAGGTGAATGGGAGTGGCGTAATTGTCATCCCGTTCCCGTTCCCATTTGACCCTAGCTCTCTATAAAAAAAACAACTATACAGATACGAGTTGTGATTACGTAACAAGGAAATAATTAACGAATGGATGGATCCTCAGTCGTGGGGAGTTGTGGTCATGGCGACAATGCTAGTGTCTACTATCCCTCTGCTGCCGCCCCAGTCTCTAACTCCCTACGTGAGACAATTATACAGTAGAAGAAAAATTACTGAAAAATAAGGAGTTATAAAATTACAGTTAAAGGAAATGACCCTACAACATGGGGACCCGCTGGTCAACTGTTGTGACCAGTGGTACCTTATATCCTATTTGTCATAAATGTTTGACCGGGGAGCTCTTATGAGTATATTAACTCATCTCTCTATGAAAAGTGACCCGCAAAAATTACCCCACATTACCCTTTCCATTAGAAGACCCACTTTAACAAAAGTGACCGTGCGAGAGTATGCAAAGAAGATGGAAAGGAAGTCCGATACGTGGGGACTAGGATGGCACGGGGCGAGTACGCGGTTTAATTGATTTCGTGGGCAAGCACCGTGCCATGGTATTTCTTACGAAGAACAACTCGAACAGGAAAAGGAACCCAAGGATACTAATAAAAATTAAATACCATAAGACTAAAAAGACCAAGTAAATAATTGTAACTTATGATAAACATGATTAGATTGAAAACGCATCGCTATTACGTAACCATTATCATACCTTAATTTACTATAACGTAGCATAATCATTTCGAAAACATATTATTACTATGTAATCATTTACTATGTAAGCATTAATTAATGTTATATAATAACACATTTGCAGATACGGTACGTGAGTGACCGTCAACCACTGGCTTAGGGAAACGCCGAAAAAAGCGACCATACGGTACGTTGCTAATTTTAACCTAAAATCAAATAGAATAAAGTTAAAAAAAAGTAACCATAATAAGATACCCAAGCCATCAACAATTAAGTAATCGTAGACTAGAAAATGTAACCTCATGGAAACTCAAGAAAAGCCATAGCGCGGATAATATCAATGATTCATTAAAAAGATGGGGACTTATCACAAAAGTGGAAAATCTCGACTGTCCAACACTACACTATCTTCTGAAATCTCGAAGAATAATCTTGGAACAAAGAATGATCCTAACACTAATGGCAACCTTAGTTCATTATAATTTTAGTGCGCGCACAATGACGAGAACACACGAACACACTAGACTAAGTACCAACTTGGCGTTCCGAATTTTAATACCAAGTATCCCAACAAGAAAATATAACTTATTGTCTGTTAATATCGCCAACAACATTTGATATAATCACGACGATAACAACATAACTAAGATTTGGTCCGTTAAATTTCTCTCCATAATAATACAACAAGGACATATTCTAAAAGGTTGAAGCTCCCTTAAGGCCTTATATTTCAATTGTGTAAATAGCAAGTATCAAATTCCAATAAACTCCTCAACAGGATCCGCTAATTTTCAAATCACCCCAAGGGATTATAAAGACATAAAGAAAATAACACTGAACTTTCTCCATCAAGATTAAAATTTTGGAATCAAAATATTCCCCGGGCTTAGACGTAATTGTGCGTGAGAAACTATGCTGTTGCAAATCAAATATAAACTTAAGTTTTTCCGTAGTAAAAATAATAAACGACCCGTTGTCATTATCTCAGTTGTGCCGGAAAGTCATTCGACAAAATATGCGACAGAATAATATGACTGTATCATTGGAGGGGCAGCACCTTCCAAACCAACTATTAGTGTATTTAATTTACTTGAATACACCTGAAAGTGATAAAAATAACGCAGTCTTTGAACTTAAATTTATTAGCTAAAATCTGTCCTCATGGGAAAATCATCGACCTACGAATATGCTAACCTTTCCAACTTAGAAGGCGGCATTGCCAGATGATGCTACCATATTGAAATTAAAATCCAATATCTGTGGAAGAAGCTGTATATATAAATAATCCCGTAAAAACAAATAATAGAAAAGCCCTCCAATATTACCTGAAGTGTTATGTCTATGTACATCGTTTATTATTATTTAGAAAGTGCATTATATGAATAAACAATTAGTGTGTTAATATGTTATATTCAAAAACTTATATATATTAGTTCCATAAATTGACAAAAGAAAAGGTAGTTTCTTGAAAACATCAGTACTCTTAAGCCTGTATGGAACTTCAGGGAATCGAATTATGTTTGAATACACAAATAACCAAGTGCAAGGTGGCACTGGTGAAAAATTAGTTCGACCTGGACCTGAAATTACCTGGCACTTCATTCAATATAAATTCCCTATTAGTGAATATGGTGCTTTAGAAGGATTAAATTATGTCGAACGAATAAGTACCCGATGTATGAGGAAATACCGGCGAAAAGGTAGTTTGACTTCGACCTAGAGTAAACCATGATTGTAACTAATCTTGAAAAATTTAACTAGACGAAAGTCAATAGAAACTACCTTTCATTTCAGAACAATGGCCAAGGCAATTATTGATACAGAGTTTATAACCATCAAGCATGCAAAAGAAAACATGATATACTCTGTAGCCATTTTTATTGTGAATAAATCAGGGGAAGAAATTTTCACGAAAAATCGGGATGTCAAACATGATTTAACGGAGTGCAACGTAGTATCATAAAGTTTTTGACTGCGTTTAGCAAATACACCCAAGCATCGACCCGTAAGAGGAAAATTGGTCATACAAAATACCGGCAGAAATGGCCAGCACCTCCTATATCTACAGCATGAGATAATAAAATTTCAAAAACAATATCAAGTTCATTATTGGTTTGTTAAAGGTCCGTGTCAGATGGATTTTCTATTTCTAGACAAATGCGGAAATGAAAAATTAGTCTCAAAAACTGAGTAAAATCTCAACTGATCAAAATGCCAAGGCCAAAATGGCTAACTCCAATATATCAAATATTACAAATAATATATCTAAAATCCAAAAAGCTTAATATACAGTGCGAAAAGAAATTATATTGCAACGAAGAAACACCAATGACTCGAAATTAAAATCAACCGAAAAGTAGGAAACTTTCTTCTATTGAAATGATATGGTACACTGCAAACCAAAGTCAACCCACATACCTTATAAATTTAAAGTAAAACCTTTAATGAAGCCATCCAAAATAACTAGCCCCAACCTAAGAATCAGCCGTATATTTACCATAAGCAATCAATTAATTCTGTCATCACGAATCTCAATTTCATCTTGTTATTTCCCCGAAAAAAAAAATTTAAATCCTCACTCGACTAAACGTCATAAGAATTTTACCCATATTATTTTTAATAACAAATTAATTCCAGAAACAACGAAAAAAAGATGTAGCTAACAACTTTCATGACAAACTTCGTTGCCCAAACCATAGCCTAAGATATCGTAAAGCATGGAATAATTTTTAAACACGAGAATTCGTTGCTCGCAAGTCATAATGCCTGGAAAATATTTATGAAACTGGACCCCAAACCGTTCGAAACCTTGTTCCAACAAGTAATTACCCTAGAGAAAAATACTAACGGACTAAAGGACTCTATATTCTAATTATTGAAATCAGACAAAAGCATACAATCCACAAAAGAAATACATCACAAGGAAAATAAATGAAATCTAACCCCCATTATTGTTCAACTAAAATCAAAATTCATAATAGAGGATTTCAACAAGAAAATGGCAGAAATTGATAAAGCTTTAGGATTTAACAAAAATGAAAGCCAAAGAAGGAGATCATTAAATGACGTGGATAGTCCCCTGAGCGAACATACTACGATTAAATCCACCACAAGTTCCTCCTTGACTACCTCCAGGAAAAATAAACTCTACGATGGAAATTACGCCATGTTGACTGAATTACCAAGCATATGGACATACCTCAGGCAACTATGGCAAGATCATACAGTGAGCAGTACTACTCAGAAAATATCACCAAAAGAAGAAAAGGAAAATATCAACAAGCCACAGAAAGAAACAAGGACAATCACACCCAAATCCGAGAAAAGAATCAAAGAAATGCAATCCTCACTAACGGATACCACAGCTAATGTAAGTCCAGAGTTATTCGAACTCAATAAAGTGGCGCAACAGGGATTAGTCACACTGACACATCTGAAACCAACGACATTTACAAAGTGGACTTTGTAAGTGGACAAAGTGGACAAAGTGGACCCCGTATACAATATA